>NC_136601.1:20733980-20973980 GCF_910589615.1 Taurulus bubalis
GAGGTGTCTGATTAATTGTTCATCAGAACTAAACAGAATTAAACTAGTTTTACCAATTTAATAGTGTTATATTATGTACACACGTTGTAGGGAGGGTGTTGTAGTTTGTAGGTTGAAATAAAACATGAATTCCCCTAGAGAGAGCTTCGTTGTTTTGTTTTAATCACAAAGTGAAAGATACAGTTTGCCCCTCCCCCCACCCTTCCAATAATTGCCACACAGTCCCTTACAGCTATTTTCATGATATCATCTAAATGTAATTCTCGTTTTTGCTCTGGATGACATCCAGCCTGAAGAATGCAGTGTATTAACAGTAACAACCACCCTGTTTGCATCACCCACACACCCTGGCCCTGTCTGCAACTAGGGGGACTGGAAGTGTGATCAGGTGGTGTGAAAAGCGCCAGACCTCCATTACGGATTCCTTCATCACCTGTCAGCGTCTTTTCCCACTGTTGTTGATTCTGATGTGTGAGCCGTCTCCCTCAGACTGGACCTAACGGCGTGGTAATTGGTGTTAGATTAGATTAGGTTATCACTGGAGCTAACTGATGTGATCAGGCCTGCCAGCAGCGAACAATAACTAAATAACGACGAGATAACAAACTGAGAGCTGACAACTGAGACTATCTGTGGTCAAACTGAGTTTCTCGGTGATGCACGCTGAATTCTGTCTTGGTAAAAAATGATTTGGACCGGCACCTATAAACACTAACCTGCCTCGGCTCCTTATATTCACTCAAAATCCCCCTCATCCTCCTTCCTCGACCCATATTCCCTCTTTCTCTCTCCTGAATGGATCACACATCCCCCTCCATTATTAATGTAATAATTAGCTGCGGAGAACCGGGGTGAGATCATGGCTAATAAGAAGAATAAATAATTGGGGAAATGTAATTTTAGTTTCATGAAAAGTCTGGCTGAGGGGAGAGCGAAAGACTGATTAGTGGAGATGGCATGTAAAAGGTGTGTGTAAGTGCTCAGGGCGACGTCACAGAGATGAGAGCAGGGTATGACCTCATGCTTTCCACACACACACACACACACACACACACACACACACACACACACACACACACACACACACACACACACACACACATAATCTCACTCACGCATGTTTCCTTTCCAAGAGCCTTTCCTCTCTTCCGAACTTTTATTCTGAGAATCATTTCTCCCTCTCCCCCATCAGTTCCATCATCTTTTCAACATTTCCCCCCTCACAGCGATGACCTCACCACCTGACTCTAGCTCATCTAAACTCGCTCGTCTCCTGCGCTGCCGGAGATGTTGATGAGCGCTGAGGAGGTGGTGGGAAGGAGTTAATGCCGCCACTACCAGGAGCGGAGAGAAACACCTGCAGGAGCGTTTTCAGCCTCACCAGCTCCTCCCCCTGATAACATACACAGGTGTAAACAGAGCCGTGTTTCCCTAGTTACACGGCGAGGCGTGTGAGCACCTGCCCGGAGGCTGGCTGTGCACAAACATACGAGTACTGCTCCGCTCATTAGCACCAGATAGGATTAAAAGCCACTAATCGACCAGTTTAATGTCCGTGAAATTAATCATCAGCCAGACTTTGTTTAATGGTTTTCACCTTGTGGCAAAACCCAAACATTTTAAAACATTTTACATCAACACTTGATAACCTCTGACGCTGAAACGTTTTGGGGACGAATACTTTCTTTTTCTAAGAAGTCTCCACGGTTTTTATTCAAAATATAAAAAGATATCTTGAGACATTAGACATTTACCCACTGTTTAACTTAATAGACGTCGTCTTCATGGGAAGAGTTGGTCCTTCTGGATAGGGTTGAGTTACTAATTGACTTTCCAGCCTCGAAACTTCAAAAAACAGATGAGCTGTCATTCATCTTATCAACACTAGATGGTGACAAGCGCCTTGTTTGGAGTGAGAGCAAGGTTCATTATGTCGTCCTCTCATGGAGCTTTGAGGTTTCTAAACTCAGTGAAACTCCTCCAAACAATCACAAACATAAGAACTTATCATCTATCTATCTATCGTACTATCATACTATCGATCTATTATAATCTAATCTAATCTAGTAGAGGAAACAAACCACTGAGCCCGTTTTGTCTCCCCGTCCTGTCAGGTTTCCTGGGCCGGGCCTGAAGCGATCGCATCCCGGCTCCGAGTCTCGAAGCAACAAGCCGCCTGAGCCGATCATCAGCCAGATCATAGACAAACTCAAACACATCAACCAGGTCAGCAGTGTGTGTGTGTGTGTGTGTGTGTGTGTGTGTGTGTGCGTGTGTGTGTCCATTGTTTGTGTGTTTGTACACGTACCACTTCTCCAGTCTTTTACGGTAAGTGTGAACTGTTTCAAGGGAGCATGTTTCTCGGTGCTGGAACAGCAGTTCTCTCTCATATTTGAGAGCAAGACCACAGAAGATCTGTGCTCAAGGTGACGTCAACACCTTGTGAACACAAAGAAATAGATATTGACGGGAAAAATCTGAATCTTATTTTGAGTCTCATCTGCACTGCAAAGAAATCACAAACAACTTTCTTTGAGGAGAACGATGGAGGTTGTTACAGAAATGCAAGCCTCAGCTGACGACAAGGCCGAAGCCCCTTTCTTTCTTTTTTGGGGTGGTCTCTGTCATCGTCGCCATGGAAACCACCTTTTGGAGTGGGCCGGTCTGAGTGCAGAGATGCTCGGATGTAGGCTCAAAGACGGCCTCCGTATCAACACACAGATCTGTCTGCATTTCCAGGGTCGTCCTGGTTGCGCATATAACTGTCAACACGTCGGGTGGTGGCTGTGACACACACCCCTTAACACACACACACACACACACACACACACCATCTTCCAGCTGCAAAGTGTGTTTGCGTGTGAGTCCGTTTTTGTCTGCATGTATGTGATTGAGCGTCTGAGTGCTGCAGGCCTGTCACAGTGGATTACAATCCTTCTCCCCTGTTTAAACAACCTGGGAGAACCGAGCAGCAACCTTCCTCCACTCCGCTCCGACAACCAGAGACCCTCAAGAAAAATACAGAGGGTTGTGCTTTGAGACGCTGTAATTTTCCCAATTACTTTTGCTGTATTACCTCACGGGCGCTTCGTCCCGCTGAAAGCGAGAGGAGCGACACTCGAACACGACCTTTAGTGTTTACTTGCCCTCTACCCTATAAAGATGTGGGTCATATTATTAGAGTTTTGGCCTTGTTATTACTCTTACTTTGTAATAATTAAACTCAATGCTGTTACTTTAAAAACAACTCCAGCAACATCGGTGACATAAAGAGACGAATAATAATAATCCGACACGTTGTAAACAAGCGACTGTTATGCCAGATTATTCAAACCACTTTATTTAGAGGTAAAAAACTACAAATAGCTTTACATGTTGGTAATAATCAATGCACAGGAAAACTGCATGCAAACACTTTTTTGGTCAATACTTTGAGTGGAAGTTAAACCAGAATAGTTTGTTGGATGTGTGTGTCGTACAGTCTGGGTAATAATTCTAACTGCTCAAATCTTCCAAGTATATTTGGGGAAACCGTCCGTTCCCATCTAAGTTTTCTAGCAGCGTTGCGACATTCCCATCCCTCATGCGTTAACTTGGTGAGTATAATGTCTGTGATTCCAATAGGAATGGTGGCCAAAACTACAATAATATAACCCAATACAGTTGTGTGTGTGCGTGTGTTTATTTGTAATAAACTGGAATCATCCTATAATCCTAAAAACACAGGACATATACACGTACGCACTCTAATATAATAAGCCCTTAGAAACTTCCTGCCCTGACGGGGAAAAATATTTGCAACGATGTGATAACAAGCAGAGCTGCTGCAGACCGTTTACCGCGTGGATCCGGTTCCTGAAGGCTTTTGATGGGGTTCTGCAAGAAAATGCAGTTTGGGGAAATGACAGAGCTCATTGTGTTACAGACATTCAGACAATCCATAAGAAAACATGGACACAGTCAAACTCTCCCTGCCTCAGTGTGTGTGTGTGTGTGTGTGTGTGTGTGTGTGTGTGTGTGTGTGTGTGTGTGTGTGTGTGTGTGTGTGTGTGTGTGATCAGATGCTCTCGGTAACCAAACACTCGCTCCTCATTGGCCGGTTCACTGACAACGTGTTAGACATGTGTTCATTTACGGGGGTTCGATCCTGTTCACGTAAACGCCTGATATTTATGTAGATTGCATTTTCACATGGGAGCTTTTAACCCCATATCTGATGACCGTACAGCAGAGTCAAGCACATTTCCAACTTCCCTTTAGATGTCGACATCAATGGGCTGGATTAACATCTGAAGAAAGGCCGACTGCTTTTGATTGCATATTTCACGTGCAGTAAAACTGTTTATGGCTCAGAACTCAGATTACACAGTTATTTTCTTTACGACAAATCACCACTATACCGAGGTACACAACATAACAGGAACGGCTCAAAAGATGATGCAATATAATACAATAGTCCTGCAATAAAAAACTCCCCTTGTGAAATTTACAATACTATACTTGTCTTGTGCCTGAGAGCTCACTCACTTTGAGGTTTTAATTTGTGTTTTATAAGCTGTTCCTTTTCTTTTTTCTTATTCCTATTTCTCATTTCTATATGTATTTTTTTAATTTGCTAATGTTTTAGAAACACATTGATTGTTTACTGCTAAATTAAGACTAAGAGTTGACAGCGAGGATATATATATATATATATATATATATATATATATATATATATATATATATATATATATATGTATGTGTATATATATATATATATATATATATATATATATATATATATATATATATATATATATATATATATAGCACTTCAATCATAATGTTCTTAGCCCCTACACTCACAAAAACACCATGTTTATTATATATTTAGTACTGGACACATACAGATCTTCAGGTTTTTCTTTGTAGCATATAGTGTTGGTTTGCTATCTAACAATAAACACCCCCACCCCCAAAAAGAGAGCAAAACGGGTTGATGTGGGTCTGTCGGGGTTGCTAATATAAAGCTATTATAATGTTTACCATGTTCTCCATCATAGTTTAGCGTGTTAGCATGCAAACATTTTCTAATTGGCACTAAATACAAAGTATTAAAGCTGATGGTCTTGAACCAAAGGATGTTGACAAATGTATTCTTTTGACCTGATGGTGGCGCTAGCTTAGGTTGAAAAGTTATTCGGAGACATCCTCTGGAAACCATGAATTTCTTTACAAAATATTATATCATTCTGTCGAGTAGATCTTGAGATATTTCACTTAATCAGAGCAAACTTTGACCTGATGACACTAAATATAAAAGGTCAGGGGATCAGCGAGTCATTAGGATTCATCCTCAGGGAACCATGAATCTGTGCCGATTGTTGAGGTATCGACATGGATACGTGATGCAAAACATATCTGCCAGTGGAGAAGGCAGATGTCAGAGACAAGCCCTTAAACGTGCTTTATAACTCTGCTAAATGTTTATTGACTATACGCAGTATTTCTCCGTCTTCGCTGCAAAGAGCCGGCCTCTTGTAAACAACCTCTGAAGGCACTGGAGAAAGTGATGTTGTTTAGTTAAAAGCAGTTTTACAAGGTCTCCGCCTCCCCGCCAGTTGAAAGACCACCAGCTCTGGATGTTGCAGGCCTAAAAGCAAACGGACTAATTAGCCATCTGATCGGAGAGGAGGCCGCAGCTCACAGATAATTACTTTCGTCTGCCCAGTTCAAACGCGGCGTGTGTGAGGACGGGCCAACAACGAGCTCGCATGTGTCATGTTCCTGGAGGTCCACCAGGACAGTGCCATGCTGATTAAAAACGGCAGTGTCCCAGTCTCACGGTGTCTTCTCCTCTGCTGTAGATTGCACATTCATTGGCCACGCATTCAGGACATGGGTCGCCCACAAACCGGTCGATACAAGTCCTGCTAAGCTCTTTTATCCCGCACACGTTTTCCATTTGAATGAACATTATTCTGCTCTTTTGGCTCCAGCAGTGAGCACAATCAATGGTTCCTCCAGCTTGTACTGACCCACTTTCCAACCAGGAATCAGTCCCAGCCCGCAGTGTGCGAGACCATGTCGTAAAATATAGGGGCTGCTCTGTCCAACGGCGAGGGGAACATGGGACCCCTCCAAAGAATCCACTTCCTTCCAACTTTAATCCCCCCGATGTTTCATTCCTCCACTCCTAAGTGCTCCGTGACGATGGCCCTGTGAAATGCAGCTATGCAGCGGAAATGTGTCATTTCTCACGTTGTCAGTGTTGATCAGAGAATCTGCAGATACAGAGACAGTCTGGCAGGGAGACCTTTGCCTTTGTGCCTCTGCGAGGCTAAACTAAACACCAAAAGAAAAAAAAGAAAACCCTCTCAGAGCCGGTCGCCTCATGCTTATAAAACAGCGTTTTCTCACGCCTTAAGCAGCTGATGTCATGACTGAGCCAAAGCCAAGTTTAAAGTGAACTGTGCACTATAAATGGATGGAAGAGAAATGCCTTTCTCCGTCGGTTATTGCTTCTCGACTTGGAATCTTTAAACAGCGCAGGACTTCGAGGAGCCGAAGACATTTCTGTGCATGCTGTGTAACAAATTCCTGTCTGAGTGTTGTGCGCTGTATATGCAGTGTGGTGAAGCTGATAAAGAGTGCACTTTCCCCGACTGTGACGTCAAGCAGGAGATATTCTGTGATGCCAACAAGTACTCGCTGTTTCCTCAACCAGAACATTAACACTCTCGTTTAAAAAAAGCGAGCTCCCTTGTGCGGAGGCAGCGCTCTCGAATTAGAACGTATTCTCTTGGTGATGTGTTCTCGTTCGGAGGAGATGAGTTTGTTTTTCTCAACATCTGTTTAACTTCCCAGAGTATCGGGTTTCTCCTCCGAACAACTAATCTCACAGGAGATGGTTGAGCTAGTGGCAAAATAGAGCAATTACGTGATTGGTCTTTGATTACAGAGCGTTTCCCACTCATTTGTCGGATGGGTTTGCCATTTGGAGGGTCAGACCTCCTGGGAATATTCTGACAGCCTCTTCTTGGCTGCATGACACTCTTCAGAGAGATACGTTCAGAATACCTCGCATATGAAAAGACATCTTTTATCGATTTTTACAAATCGCTTTTGGCAAAGCACAATTATTTCATCTCTGTCATTTGAGGGAGAACAACATTTTTTGCATTTTTTGCACCTCATCCACATGTTGTGGCCTTCTCTATCTCCCCGTCCGTCGCCTTTCTCTTTCCAGCTCCCCAGCTGTGCTGAGCTGTGTGTGACAGACTCCAGCTCCGTCGCCCTTCCCTCCTCCAGCCCTCCCCCTCTCCTAAACCCCTGGACCCACCCCTAGCTTCACAGTCTAATTGAAGCCAGAACCTGGGAAAATCCTGCAGGTAGGACAGAAATCCAGGGTGGAAAATAAACCAGATCCCGAGCGCCACAAATTCCATCACGCAGCCTCACTTCCTCCGAGCCACCGGAGCCTGGGCAGCGTGTGCTCGACACCTCGCGCGCGCTCGTACAGAATGCGCTTCTTTAATATATAACTCACACACTTGAGTTGGGACAGCTTTTTTACTGTGCACACTTTGCAGCAGTTAATCTTGTACACACGTAGTTAGGAATATGACTGCAGCAGATACATTTAAACATATAGCAGCGGTGACACGTGTGAAATAAAGCAGCACTTCAAATAGACTTTGAAAATGCATGAATGAACACAGTGCTGTGAGCATAATAATTACAGTAGAGACAGAATGGACGCCGCCTCATGACAAGCGGTGCGGTGGCCTTTTTCCCTACAGGGTGTGCTTGCTATCAGACTAATAGACACCGTGGGTGTCAGGCTCGGCCTGCTGTTTTGTAAACTTACACTTGCTAACCTGGCCATTATGCTCGCTCCAGTCAAAGAGTCCGACTCCTGTTTGATGTTATTTACTGAGGGTTTTTGAAGCGTTATTTAATACACTCCCCCCAGGGCCCTCGTCCTCTCGCCTTCCTCGTTTTTTATGTGTGTGAAGTACGACTGCCCTGGAAGCGGAGGAGGAAGGAGAGCTGTTACGCCGCTATATTTGTTTGCAGGGATAAGCCATGCGGGTTCTTTTTAAATGAAGTGTGACACCTGGTGTAAACCTCTGAGGAGCTGCGGGGCGTTTGTAGAGGCAGAGTCGGTATCCCTGTCAGAGCACCGCGCACGCATGTTATCCTTGCGCTTTCCGGAGACTTCTGACTTCATGGTATATTTAGGATTTGAGGAGTTATGAGGAGTTATGGTTCCTTAACTTTAGGAATCCAACGATCAGATCCCCTCCACCCCACCCTCTACCACACACACACACACACACACACACACACACACACACCCCTCTCCCACCCCGGCTTTCTCCCCTGCTGGCTGGGAGGTCAGACGGAGCATGTGAGGGCCCTTTTTCTCCCAATTAGTCCGCCTGCTAATGAGGCCCAACCATGCCTTCTACCGCTGCCACCCGTTCCTCCTTACCTCCACCTCTCCCTCCCTCCCTCCCTGCCCGTCCCCGCCCTGAGGCCCACGCTGGGGTCGCCTCTCTCTTCCCACTCCGCCCCTCCGCTCCCGCACCACTGCCACCCCACTGGGTGTAATTATCACGCAGCCGGCTTATAAAAACCCTGCTGCAGAAGCCAGGCACCAGGCTCGCTAACCAGGCTTTCCGTCTTCTCAAGCCAGCGTCTCTCTGCTTTTTGTTGAACTGTCAGAACAGCTGAGACTTCCTGATCTGACCCACACATCCTGGCCTTGTTGTCACTGGGCACAGTCACGTGTTAGGATCACCCCCCCCCCCCCCCCCTCTTCCCTACCAGAAAGAGGTCAGGGGTCACACTTCCTGTTTCCTGTCTCTGCTAGGTCATCAGAGGGTCTCCCTGCGAGGGTCGGAGACCTCCTCTGTTCCTCCTCTGCCTTTTGTTTGGGCCGGCGGTGCTCTGGGGGTTCACAGCGAAGTTGAGGCTCCTCTTTGGACCTGTCAAAGTGTTAGCACTCCCTGACTTCATCATTCCCTCACATGCTCCTTGCCTTAGAGAGCCATACCTTGTCAGTATGGGATAGTTCTTCTGGCTCCACTTTGCTATTTTCCAGCACTCTCTCTCCAAAGCCATTATCTCTGTGTTCCTGTAAGCTACACGCTAAGCTAGCCGACAGCAGGACAGCTGCTAGCAGCCCTTACAGCCCACATCAGCCTCTCTATTATGCGCTTACCCAACCGAGCGTTCGCCGGCCGCCGCTAGGTGTGATCACGGGACGCGCTGTGACAGTCTGCTGATGTCGAAACGGAGGGTTTCTTAGCAACACATGACTCTGGGAACCACTGCGATAACGTGTAAAGAAGACGAGCAGCGGACAAAAAGAGATTGTCTGAGGGGCGTAATCTGATTTAGCAACCAGCGGCCTGTGCAGGAATGGGACTTTTAAACTATTAAACCCCATGCAGACAATCAGGCACATTCACAGACATAAGTCAAGATTTTCATTTGGTTAGCCTCAAAACAGATTGAAAATTGTTGTCATACCAGATACACTTAATACTAGAGGCCCTGTGTGTTCATGGCCTGCCTTGATCTGAACAGAGAATGTCGGAATAAACAGATACGGTGGTTTATTCTTGCAGAAGATGGACTGGTAACTGTATTTAATCTGCTATTTTAAATATATGTCGAGGGTTTAAGAGTTTCATCTACCAGAGGAACAAAGTCTCTGGCAACGGAGTCTAAACATTCATTCCGGTTTCAGTCTCGACTGGAGAAATCTGGAAATAGCCTTATGGGCTTAGGAAGAAAGGTGGAGTGGACACACGCCCAGTTTAACACTCGACTGGAGAGCTCTCTCTGTGCGCTGTTCCAACTGGAATTAATCTCAGGAAATTAATCTTGTCTGCATTAACTGTCTGAGGCAGGTCTCCCGCTGCGTGACATACTCGACCGCGGACGGAAAGAGGAAGACAAGACGGGGAGGAAAGCAACAGAGAGAGGAATGAGAGAGAGAGAGCATATGTCCCCCTCCTCTTTACGTTTCAGATTCAATAAAAGTTGAGTAATGAGAGCGGGCGGGACTGCGGGACAGGCCGAGTCGTCCCAAACGGTGCGCTGCCTGACGGCGGGCCGAGGAGCTTTCCATGACTCACTCCGTGGAAAGTGCCTCATGGCGTTCCCGTGTCTGTCCGTCTTTCTCCCGAGGCGTCCCTCATTTCATTCCCGCCGACCTCCATCCCTCCTGGCTCCTCTCCTTCAACGGCACATCTGCTAACTGTATACGAGCGCAGCAGCTCGGCCTTCATGTGAAGCATTAGGTGTAATTGAAAGTGAATTTCCTTCACTTCATTGCGAAAAATAGTCTGTTCTGAAAAGTCGTTGTATTTTATTCATCCAGTGCAGCGACTCCAGGCATCGGCTCCTGCTCTGATTAAAATATACAATCTGCTGTACAGAATGTTTGTGGCTTTACAAGATCTCTGAGATGATTAGGACACAATCAGAGTCGTAGTTTGACATGCAGCAGTTTAATATTTCACCTGTGATGTGACAAGCTGAAACGTTCCAGTTTTCCTTCTTTGGCACCTTAACAATGAAATGATAACTTCCGTTTATTGCAGTTCATGTTGAATTATTCTAGTTTGGGACACATTTTACTATCAGAGGGGATGATGACGTTTGACTCAGTCAAGTAAATCTCTGAGATTCGGGAGCGGCGACACTGCAAAGAGGACATCCAACAGGGAAAGAAACACGAGCAGTCAGACGGTTAGACAGCTTGTTAACAAAACCCTCGGTTAGCCAAACCAAACTTATTTGGAAGAGAAACAAAAGGGAACAGTCAAGTCCTCTCCCACGCCCAGTAAGTTGTAAACATTTACACATGGACCTCCTGGTGAACTTTGACCTGCTTTCTATAGTTAGCTGGAATATAACTGATTGTCTAAACACTCATTTCTTACCCACTTTGTTGTAGCAATAGCTCCCTGTTTTCTACTCCTGAGCTAACCGGCCGTGTTTCTGTCCTGTTGAACTCGCCCTCCGTTTACGTCTGGTGTCCATCAGCTCTTGAGGGAAATATCTGTCTCTTTATCCTCCAAGGTAGTTGCTAACTCTCTGTGTGACGTTTGGAGCTGGGCAGGTAGCGCACAATGAGGTTTTTTCTTTTCTTCTTTTTTGCTGAAAACAGCTGCCAGATGAAAGATGAGAGTGAACCAAAACATTCAAAGTGAGGGTGATAAAACCAAAACAAGGGGCTGAAATACACTAAAGAGTTGTGATCCTTTTGTGTGGGTTTGTCACAGCTTGAAGTCAGTGTGCCGTATGATTGTAAACCCAGAGATCAGGTCAGCAGTGTCATCTATAAAACCCTTTTGGGAAGCCCAGCCTTAAAATTCTATCGGTTAGATTTGCAGACGAGTTGCGCTGAGGCACTGATGGAAACATTCACAGCAGCAGATTCCGTCTGGGCCGCGTCACGAGCCGCTTGTCCAGACTTGTGCGCGGAGCGGAGGACACAACACAGCGGCCCGATCACAATCACACACGAAGAGGCTGGAGGCTTTCTGTCTTCATTACTCATCCCTTCCTCGTTCGCTTCGACAGTTATGACGCTTATGCGAAGATATTTGTTTCCGTATCTTCAGCTTGCATGCTTCCTCAGTGATTCATGGTGAAATGTGAACCAGGATTTTAACTACTTTTTTTTTTTTAAAGGCTACAGCTGATGATCAGTGAGTGCAGGTTGATTTCTATCGCCGCAGGTCAACCAGTGGCTTGAACTCTGGGGCTCCGTCGCAGCTGTCGTGTCGAACAGTGACCCCAGTGTGGAGTTCATGTCATGTGTGGGAGGCAGTGAAAGACTTGTGGTTACTGTGTCTCTGTCTGGGCTGGCCCGCATTGAGCAATCCGCCACATGTTTTGGCTTTGTTGGCAACTTTTAAGCCGGCGTTTCCTCGGTGTGACTCGGCGCTTTTGTGCCTAAAAGGGGAGGTGAATCCTGCGGCCTGCGGGATGCCTATCGCCATCCTGGTTGCATGTTCTGCGTGTCCGGCCAGGGAGGCTCTGGAAAAAACAAGGAGAGAGAGAAATTTCCCCCCTCTCCTAATGCTGGAGCATTTCTCCTGCAAAAATGTCTCTTTTATTTGTTTCCTCCCTACTTCCTTTTGCTTGGGTTTTCTCTTTTTTTAACTGCAGAAGATTCCAGCCCAGAACGACTTGAGGTTTCTCCCTCTTGTGGTAAATGTGGAGGCTCTTGCCGGATCACGCTGTGGCTCAGCCGTGCCAACAGCGCAGCATCACTTTTCGACACAAACATACATCCCACCCCTCCTCGCTACCGCAGCCGTGGCGGCGGTGTGCTGTGGAGACGGGCACGGCTCCCTGCTCTACCATTTAGGCCACGCATGTGATGCAGCCAAATTCTTAATCTAATTCCTGAAAACACATTTTTTTTTATTGTTTTCAATCTGCTGTTCATCTGCTCTTATTTAATACTTGTATGCTATTGATCCCACTTTCCTCTCACGAACGTCTTAATTCCTGCGTTGCCGCAGGCGGTGTTGTCAATCGGTCACCGCATGTTGCTTCACACTGAAATATCTCAACAACTACCACATGGATGTTCATGACGTGGATCACATTTTAATCTAGCTCCATCATCCAATCAACATATGAATTTGTCAAATACTTTGTATTCGGACCAAATAGCTCCAATCCGCCTCAGCTGTACTTGCTAGTTTGCACATATTAGCATGCTATCATGCTAACTAAGATGAACGATGTCAACGTTCCACAATCTGAACATCGGCATGTTCTCATTGTGATTGTGAGTTGTTTGTGGGTTGTTTCTTCTAACATCAGTGAGTCAGAGGGCGGCCATGTCTGTTATGTGCCGAGGGGAGTCGGTGTGTTTGCTGGCAGGTGGTGAGCTACACATGGCAGCGTTCAAGCAGACCGAGCTCTAAACAGGGACGCGACAGTTGCTCCCAAATGTTTTTCCCCTCACTCCTCGTACCTTTTTTTAGGTTTTGTTCTAAAATACCCCGAGCCACATCATTCTTTCCCTGCTTTCCAAGTGTTTGTTTGCCTTTTTAATTGGCCTGTGAGGCGCCCCTCCTCCTCCCAAAGTCCAGCCGAGTTGCCAGGATGCAGACCATAAGAAGGAATTTCAGGACCTCAGTAAATCTGCGGAGGCCTCCGGGGCAAACGCGGGCAAACACGGTGCTGTCTGCAGCGAAGCGGTCCAGTACATTAAACCACCGTCCATCATGTTGGAAGTTTGTTTCAATGTGACACCTTAAGGGGCTCTGCTCTTTCAACAGGTGGCGCTTCACTGGACGGCCTCAAACAGAAGTCAAGATGACCCCATGGATCAACCGTCCTGTCCCTGCATGAATGTTTGTCCATCCCCTTGCTCTAAGTGTCCAGGCTTTTAGAAATGTTGCGGTCATCCTGTGTGTGTGTGGCCTCAATGTTGAGAAATGAAAGGAGGTTTGTTGGGCGGCCGTGTCTGGGAACAAGGTGATGTGTGTTCCCCTTCTGAACTTTAGAGTTCATGTCACTTGTAAAACCCAGATTGACTGATTTGTATGTGCGGGCGAAAGGAACAGGGTTGTTTATCTGACTGACGTAATTCTGTGATTAGCGCTGCGTTTTTATACCTCCGCTCTTTGTCTCACACACACACACACACACACACACACACACACACATTGTCTGATCTCAGGCAGACGTCGCAGCTGACTTGAGTCGAGGCCCATCTGAACTCAATTTTCTCCCACAGCCAGCCAAAACAACCGAAAACAACAACAAAAAAATGCATGCTGACGTAAGCAGATAGGAAGGAAATCAATAAAAAGCAAACAAGGAGGAAGAGCGGTGAGATGAAAGGAGGCTCGGAGGGCAGGCGGGAGGAATTTAGCACATCTGTTACCTTGGCAGGGCTCTCAATCATGTGCGATGTTGTGGAGGCTGAAAGATGGTCGGAGAGCGGCCATGTATTTGTCTCCGAGAAGGCCTCACATGTTTTTCACCCGTGGACACAAGACGGGAAAAGGTTTTTCTCTTTTTCTTTTTTCTTTCTGCGTGGTTCTAAAGCTACACAACATACGTATGTGGACGTTGTTGTGTTGACCTGTCGGCTCCGTCTTTTGTCCTCCTCTCACACTTTGTCAAGAGGAGTTTTTTTGTATGTCTTTGCGTCACAGCTCTTGGACTTTTGTGTATTATTTATGAGTTGATTAGTTTACCACAGTTCTCAATAAACACTTCTGGTATGTTTTGCACTAACACGCTATGAGCTTCTGTAAACCCCGTGGGAAAATATCCGAGCTGAACAACAACTGCTTTTACAGCCCAGAGGCCGAACTGGAATGAGATTCTGTTGCAAATTATATCCAATTTCTTTGTTTTAGAGCTTGTGTTATATGTTTTGTAGCCGACTTTATATTATTATGGTTTTTTTTGGCATTGTTTAATCTGTTGCTTGATTTATTATCTTGTCTGCAACATTTTATTCTGGCATCTTGGCCAGTTCTCCCTTGAAAAAGATGTTTCCAATCCTAACGGCTCCAACGAAATAAGTTTGAATATTTCAAACATTAACATACTTTCTTCTTCATCTTTCATCCTACTCGCTCATTTTAGATCTCAAGGTCTTGATGTCTGTTGGACAGAGCGTGTTATGTGGTGTTATTGTGTCCCTGTTGCCCTGAGACAACCACTCAAGACCAGGATGTTTGCCAGCAACAACACGGTCGCACCAGTCTGCTTGCCCAACTGTTCTGTTTCTACCAGTAAATTACATGGAGCGACAGCCGCAACCCCCTTTGAATGAATCACGTTTGGACCGAAATAACAAAACTGGCACCGATAACAAAACTCTTTTCCTGCATGGTGAATATAATTAGGGTTTGGTAAATACCGGCGCTTTTAGAACTCACCGAGTTCTTGTGAGGAATTCCCCTCAAACCGATCTAATCATACAGCACATCAAGAGACCCCCTTTATTTATTTTAACAGCTTTGTTCAACCATTAATGCACCGGCACATCCTGCCACGGAGTGATTCATGAAGAGGGTGAGGGGCCGGGTGCGTTTTTTTAAAAACACAATTACCTTTTAACCTCTTCCTGTTTGTCCCACAGTTGCTGCGGCTGGTGACCGTGTCCGACAAACGCTGGAGGGCCCGGTCGCGTGAAAGTGGAGCGGACACGTGGAGCGACGGGGGGGAAGAAGGATTCGAGAGCGGCGACTGCGACGACGAAGACGAGTGCACCGGAGTGTCAGGGCTGGGGCCGCCGCCGAGACGCAAGCGGTTGCGCATCATTGCAGGTCAGACACAGAACTGGGTCTAACTTACAGCTTCTTACTTAAAAACTGGTAAATGCATGAGCGGGTTTGGCTCGGTGTGCAGTGAGTCAGAGCGAAACACAGGCAGCGGGCACAGCAGAGAGGCGTTTACATGACTACTGTACATGTTGACACCACCGTGACACTATGCAGCAGGAGACGTGAGACTTCCTCAGGTAGCCGCCTCACCCCGACCTCTCGACCTCCCCCGCCGCCGATCCCTCGGACACGTCAGACGTGCTCTCCGAAAGCCAAACAAAGAACAAGTGAAGCTACAACCCGTTGGGAGAAAAGAAACCAAACAGAGAGAGAGGGAGAAAACAGCCAGGCGGCGGGAACGAGGGGGTTCCGATACACCGACACAAAGCCGGCGCAGCTGAGCAAACACGGCGGAGGGAGTAGTCCTCCTGTCGGAGATGTTGTGGCAGGGATTTGGGTTCGCCAGGCAGGGAGCGGGAGCAGGAACCCGGGGTTAACGCAGGAATCCTGCAGGGCCATCGCTTCCAGCAGGCGGGGCCGTGAGAGTCTGATGCGCTCTCTTACACGCTCCTGTTAGCCTGACTGTACAGTTCTGCTTCCATACACACAGTAAACTGTCTCCTCCGGCTTTCGAGCTGCTGAAGGGTGACACAGCGGGAAATGAAGGCACCCTTTAAAGTCTGAGTCTGACCTCCATCTTTTAGTGTGTGCGAGTGTGTGAGTCTGCAGGCACATACACGCCTGTTTGTGCGCGAGCCAGTAATGTTTGCAGACCTTGGAGCGTCTCCGCTCGTTGGCAGATACACAGATAGCCGCTGATAGCACCGTGATGACCCGGTAAAAACGCTGACCTAGCACGGCCGCTCCGCCCAGTTTGGTCAAACAGCGGACTGAGGGGGGGTTCAAAGGTCAACCTGCAGAGCATGAGGCCTAATGGGCCGCCTGTCTGTGCTCCGCCGCTCCGGGATGGACGAGGCAGATCTGGTTTCACAAAGCCTGGAGTGGAGCGGCGGTGTGATGGCACGCACGCACACAAGAGCCAGGGGGAAAGGTGACAGAAGTCACAACAACAAGGTGCAGACAGGACGCAGGCCGGGCCGAGAGCCCTGCGCGGCGCGGCTGTCAATCTGCTGACCACATAGAGGATGTTTTCCCCACAAGCGAAATGATTGATCTGCCCTCGGTCATTCTCTACACAGATTCCATAACCTTCTGATCGCTAATGCTGCTCACCCACAACACACACGCATACATTTCCCCTCCCGACCAATCAAACCACACGCCGCACATTCCCCAGAGCATTCCAGGCCAGAGGAGCTATTCCAGGACAGGGTACCCCCCCCCACCCCTACATCACCCTCGCCCCTCCAAAGCCAGACTAGCAGCCAGACCCCTCCAGTTACAGCTCACACACCAGACAGATCACTCACTGACCTCCCTGGTGTCAGCTGATTCAATTGATAAATCAGTTCAATTATTCAAATCAATCAAATGAAAAAAAAGAAAATTATACGATATGAACAGTTTTAATTTCCAAATCATTTGAGGCTGCAACCTTTAAGTTAAGTGGTGGGAGATGTGCAGCATTCTGGTGTTTGGTCTATAATCAATTACAACGTCACATGTCATCGGGTAAAACAAGAAAGAAGTGTCAATTATGGTATAGTGTTCTCTGAAAAAAAGTAGAGTGACAGCGACACAAGAAGTGAAGAGACATAAAGTCAGATATCTAGTGAGTAATCTCTCTCTGAAGTTAGCTAACATTAGCCACCAAAAGCAACCAAACAAACAAAACCTAGAAACAGTGGTGGGCCGTCAGGGCCTGCTGAGCCTTCTCTGCTGGCCGAAACAGAATCACAAAGTTTAAAATCTACATTTTTTATATATATATATTTTTTGTATTTCTTTTTTTTTATAATTAAAAGTTATAGCTATTTTATAATTGTATTGTTTTTCACAAATACACTACATGTATTATAATTATTGTTCCCAATTAGCTTTTTTTTCGCCACTGCTTGTTAAGGGTCTTCTCATCCGATCACATTTCACCTCTGTTTCTCTATGCAATGGAGAGCTGGTTAAACTCAATGGAGAGGCCTGCTAGCATTATGAAACGTGTGTTTGGCCACAGGGCCCGCGTGACCATTAACGTGCTCTGTGATTGGTCACAAGGAACTCCTCGGGGGAACCGCCAAAATCTTATCAACACCACGAATGAATACGGCCAGTTGAGCGCCGGTTAGCGCAGGCGTACGTCCAAAACCACGGCCCGCCACTGCCTAGAAATGAAGTGAGGGATATGTTTCAAGTTTAATTGTAAATAAAATAAAATGTTTTTATACTCTGGATGTGTTTTTGGACATATTTTCAGCGGTCTAAATCTTTATTACACAATGTATCTATAGTCATTATAGATGATTACAGTCACATAAATCAGAAAAGATCTGTTACAGCAAGTACATCATAAGCATGAAAGGTTTTTCCAATGTATTCCCAAAATGTGTATGCAGAATGCACGTGGGTGTATGGCAGTGTGTAGTTTCCTTTCTTTTCTTCTTTTCTTAATCCTGTAATCTGTGATATACCGTGTGGCTGTCTTGTGCTCATAATGAGGGCTCACCTGTCCATGCTTCCACGCACACCTGGTCTCTGACTGTACAGCCTCTGTGGGGAAACAAAGGACCTCCATTAAATCCTCTCACACTTCACTGCCCTTGTCACTTCAAATTTGTAATGCACCGTTTTCAGAATACTGAGTCATTTACTGTATAAAGTCCCAAGGTAATGTTTCCTGACTCGGGTTAGAACAAAATGATTCTCATTGAGAAAACGTGGGAATGATCCGCAGAAATGTTGGAGTTGACCACTCAATTCTAAACCACTTTTAAAGAGTCAAACGCTAACTGCTAGACTAAATAACTTGTTAAAATGGGGTTTTCGTGCCGTTTGGAAACATTCAGTAGTCTGAAGGCCAACCGCCGGTGGGCTCTGCCACGGCCCAGCAGCCCAGAGCTCTGCCTCGTGTGTTTTCTCGCTGAGCTGGACTGAACGGGCCTTTTTTCGCTGTGCGCTGTACCTCGGCGTGCTCAGCAGGAGCCGCTGAATGGGCCTCTTGTTATGTCCCCGCTCTCAGACATTCGGTCACTCCAAGTTAAGGCCGTGCTTTTTGGAAGCTCTGCTGCGTTTTATCAGCGCCAGGGGTTAGCATAATACAACGTGGAAATATTCCTGTAATGTGAAACACGCGGCTTACGGTGAGAGGCCGGGCTCACCTTTCAGGTCTGCTGCCGATTTTTCTTTTTTCCCCCGGCTGGAACAAAGGAGCGAGTAAAAAGAAAGAAGGAGGCGATGAAAGAATGCGAGGAAAGTACAGAAAGAGACAAAAACACCTTTGATGACTCTAAAGGTTGATACACTGGGAAACCTAAACATTCCTTACTCTGTATGTGGGTCCAATTGACAGCCGTACGTGCTGCCAATACCAGAACCTGGTATGTTAATTAAGTGCAGCTGTGACCCCGGCACCTGATAGGTGAGTCACACGGCTCCGCAGTAGTGTTTGCCACATGTCTACATAAAAGAAAACACACAAAAAAGAGCCATGATCCAGACACTGTTGACATTAGCTCTGGATGCATCCACCATGTAAACTGTTCCCTCCTCCTTCAAGCGCCATATATTTCCGTACAGCTGATTGACTGAGCTGAGCGACTGCTTCCAGCTACAGAGCCGTCCACATGTGGCTGCCAGGTAGAGGACATGCGTCCCCGCAGGTTTGCGTGAGACAGAAGGAAACGGGCCCAGACGATGCAGATGTGCACGGAGGAGCGCAGGTGTTTGGGCGGAGGAGGAATCTGGGCGCCCACATGGGCCGAGTCCTCGATGGAAAAACAGGCAGACTTCACCGAAAGTATCACTGGTTGAGGCACACCTCCATTAGAAGTAAAGGCTCTGCCAACATATATAGAATAAAAGGCTGTGGAGTCAGTTTTTCATCTTTCATGCTGACAGATCTTCTGTGTACAGCCTCGCAGAGTGGCCAAGCGTAGCTGACGACTCAATTTTGTTATTTTATTCCAACTGGAATTATCAACTAGATGCATAAATTATCAAACTCTTTTTAAATGCCACCAACCATGAAAGGCTCTGGTTGTGATAACACGCACTGATTTCACCAAATGTGTTTCTGCAACCAGTGATCTCGAGCGTTTCTACGAAACAGCGCAATTATGATTTAGTTTTCCCAGAGAAATGAAAGAGAAACAGATAAAAGAACAGATGTTGTTGCTCAGTTTGCAACGAGAGAGAGAGAGAGAGATTGGGGGCGAGAGAGAGATTGGGGGGATGTGGACCGCTCTCATCCTTGGCTGACAAAATGACCGTTCTGTAGCCAACTCAAATCTGTTTATCTTTCAGAAGATTAACGGTGAACTTGAAGTATTGAAGGAAAAAATTGAAATGTATGATATTTCTGGCGACGGCTCTAAATTGATGAAAACGTCAAAGACCGCAGGGGCGGAGGAAGTGTTGACAGCTTGACGGGTGGAGTTGGTGGAGAGCCCGCTCATGATGTACGCACTGGACGTGATCGGGCCGAGTGTTCGCTACCTCCGTCCCTCCCCGAGCTTATAAACAACCTCTGTAAATCCAGCCGATCCTCCTCCTTCTCCACGCCCCTCACAAAAATAATGAGGCTCTCCGCCATCTGTGTAAACAGGCTTGGCCCGTAAGAGCTGCAGCCTCTCACCGGGGCCCGCCACAAGGCCCCGTGTGTCCCCGGTTATTGGGGTGGCGGTGGAGGGGAAGATGGGAAAGGAACATGGGGATGAAGTTACCCTCTCATTGGGCCCTCGTTGGTCTTCCGCCATGGAGCTTTCTCAAATCAATCCGGGGGATAAAACCCCTAAGATTAGCCAGAAGGCAGGAAGAAGAGCCCTGGTTTTAATTTCTGTGGATACAAGCGCACAGAGCCGTCCGGGTTCTCATCATCTACGCGAGTGAGTCGTTTTTTTGTAGGCCCGTACGCATTTTCCTCAGTGTTTGTGTGTGCCTCTCGGAAAAAAGCGTTTGTTTGCTCAAGCGCTTTATTTACATTCACAGGCACTTTTTTTGGACACACTAAATTGATTCCAGGCCCCGGTCCTGGGTCATGTCCATCAGCTCGGCCACAGTCCACAAACACTCTGCACACAGCGGGACCGTTCTCGAGGCCCGCGGACCCCGCCGCTCATCCGCCATTTTGTGGCAACGTCTTAAAAGCCCGGTCGAGGGTTTGGGTGTTTTCGCATTTTACACGTTAACCCTCCACTTTCACCTCCGTCTCCCAAAGTCTTCAGCCGTCTTTTATTCTCACTCTGTTTTTCCATTCTTGAAAGTAACTCAACGAAGCAGTGAACATCGCAGGAGTCCCGCTGGCAGTCGACTGCGAGCTGCTGGAGGAAAACCGCAGGCTGACCACTAAAAAGGACTCGGACAGATAGTGGAGCTGCTCAACAGGCGCTCGCTGTGTGTACAGTCGGGTCGGCCAAATTGTCACTCTGGGATGCATTTGTGGTCTGCCGCTCCGCAACAGGAATGTGGAGAGAATGCTGCATGCTCGTTGGCAGGGACATGTGCACAACAAACACGCGTCTGAAATCTGCCCGCCACATTTCCGTCACCGGGCCGAACCGAGGTTGAGAACGTATAAACGAATCTTGTGTGGGATGTCAGCTCATTTTTTACAAGATAGAGATAGTATCCGAAGAATGTGTTTGGTCAGAGGCTCCCTGACCAGGTTGTGTCCCCCGGGCCAAACTCCAACGCTGACCTCTCTCTTCTCTATCTCTCTGATAAGAACCACCATTGTTCCATCTCTCCAGAAACACCCGTAGCCGGCGCTCCCTGACAACCTCTGACCCTCCGTCAGCACCGACCCCAGAGCTGCCGGAGGTTACAGGCCTTCTCTGTACGCCGCCGAGCTTCCCACCCTGAGCGAGCCCCCTTGCCCTCAGCACAGAATCAACTCTTTGTATGTTTGATTTGTTATGATATATTTTTTTACTCCATCTCACTCTCGCTCACACACTTTTCCACCCTTCGCAGAGCGCGGCGCTGCAAAGGAGCTCTCGGTCAGAATTTATGCCTCCGTTTCAAGCTTTTATTTCTCCTCGAGCTCCTTCTCCTTCTCCTCTCAACGATCATATTAGCTGTTACTGGAAGTGGAGACTATAAATACTTCGGAGTAAATCTAATTTGGACGGCACAGGGAGAGGCCAGCGGGTGCAGCGTGCCGGTCATCCCATCACTGGCCATGTTAATTAATAGGTGTTGACTTGCGTTTGTCCCACAAAGCCACAATTTAGAAAGTGTCTGAGAGGGTTTCCCCCTTTTGACAGCTGGGTGTATTCCTTTGTTATCAGACTGAACCCACACATTCACTATCCAGTTTTGAGTTTCTTAAATTTGCACTTTCAATGTCCTCATTCTGCTTCCTGTTTTGTTAAACTTCCATTCGTCTCCTCACCCCACTTAATCACTTCTGATCTCACCCTTTTCTAACTTTTCAGAACTCCATTGTGTCCGTTTGTGTCCTCCATCCTCCTTGGCATCAAGTCTCCCCCGTCTTACTCTCTTTGCCCCCTGTGTGGGAGGGTTCCTCGGCCTAGAATAACAGTGAGTGTTGTGGAGGTTGCGAGGCCAGAGCCGCTCAGAGAGCTGTTGCCGAGGCCCGTGGGTTGGGCCTCCTCTGGGCGTCCCCGTTTGTCTTGGCCCGACATTCTCAGCCTCTCCGAGCGCCCCTGTGGTCGACCTGTGGGTGTGGAGGCAGACGGTCACATTCCCGCCAGCCCAAGGACAGAAGCATCCTGTGCCGCTCCCTCTGCTCCCTTCTCAGCTCTCAATCGGCAACATGTCCTCGTGCAAGCGGTCACGGAAGTTACAGACTGTGTCGAGCGAGCCAATAATCACACGTCAGCTCTTTATCTGTTACCCTCTACAAGACCCAATCAATCAATCCTGCTGCTCCTATCATGTTTTCACAGGACCATTGTCTCCTCTGCAGCTGTAGAAGCGGCTCCTGTCTAAAGATTGCACACACACACACACACACACACTTGCACGCCAAGCCCTTCCATCGCTAAATTTGCTGAGTGCAATATTTAAGGGAATAGTTTGCTCCGCAGAGATGAGACGAGTGATAAAATATTTGCTTTACCTCGGAAACCATAATATCTTTTAAGCTGTCGAATCTCTAAAACCGAGATCAAATTTGACCAGCTTTAGGTGTGCACACATCGTCTGCCAATGTAGCGGCAATCTAAACCATCTCTCCCGTTTCATAAGAAGCACCTGTGTTTGGAGACTTAACATTCCACATACTTATCTGACCAAAAAAAGGCCTTTGTGCATAGCACACATGTACTGAATAAACTGTACTGGACCATGAAGGTACGCACTTGCCAGAGGGGTTATAACAACGTGTCAACTGGCTACTGATGTGCAGCCACTTTTAAAGCAATTAAGCTGCACTTAAGAAACATGTACTGAGAATGCCAGACAGAAATTAAGCGTTTCCTGTGCTTTTCTGTATCATGTAATTGTCACCGGTAGTTGCGGCGCGCCGGGAAATGTGTCTTTCCCCTCGCTGTTAGAGTTTTTCTACATAGTTTGCTTGTTGTGACAACTGCAAACCGTAAACGACGAGCTCCAGGCACCGAGCACTGTTGAAAACAAAACTCCAGACTGTCTCTCCCTCTTTCCCCGGTTATCCCTCTGCACAAAGCCACACACACATATATATATATATATATATATATATATATATATATATATACATATATATATATATATATATATATATATACATACACACATGCATGCACACACACTCCAGCCACTGGTTGACCTGTTAGAGGGATCCAAACAAACATCCGCTCCCACTGGAAACCGCAGTCTGGATTTATTTGTCTGTTCTCCTGAGGAATGGTCGCTTAACAAAACATAAAGTCTGACCGCGTCCACAGCTGTGACAGCGGCTCGAGGTTGTTACGACGGACCCGAGTGCACACAAGCGCACACAGACACACACATAGCACACAGTAGGCATATATAATGAGCAACTTAGGCTACTGTATTGGGAAAGTAGAGCAGTCAAAGGGTCATACAGTATATATACCGTACATACATATTACCCAGCATTCATCATTGCATATCTTTATATGATTAAAATACATAAGAAACCAAGTTATTATTAATTTACTTAAATAGTGTTTTGTTACTGTTTATGTAGAATAAACATATTGTTTTCAGATTTCTGCTGACTTCATTAAAACAGTGATGCAGATGGTTTTCCCTTTTCTTTTGTATGTGTAGCAAATGGCACCATTTGAAATGAATGTGAATTCTTGTTTGAACACCGACTTACTCCCAAGGCCCCAATGGGAATCACTCAAACTGGCCTTCACTGCCAATACATGGCTGTTGGCCCCGTTTTCTCTATAGGTCCCCTCCTTCCCCTCCCCCATGGGCCCCAGTGCAACCGTACTGCCTGCGCTGTCTATATTTACACCCCTGGTGACTGACCTACCTGCTCATTCTTAGTCCGGAGCTTTAGTGCACCCGATCAATGGGTGGACTGTTGACCTCTCCCCTGGGTCGTAACTCGAGCTCATGAGGCCACAATAAAGCTAGCAGGGGGAACGCTAGCAAGGTGGCGTCCTTCTGAATAGCGATGGTCTCAGAATTGGCGAGCAGGAGGAGGGCTGGGCTCTGCTGAAAAGCCACAAGGGCCCCGCATTGGTCCCATTAATCACAGTCGGGATTGTGGCTCTATTTTTAGCCTGGAGTTATCCATCTATGCGCCTAATCGTCTCCCGCCTGTCCACTGTCGCGGCTCCTCCTTAAAAGGCCCCCGAAAGGAAAAGAGAAAAAAGAAGCTACTTCGGTCTGCCTGTTTGACTCTCTTTCGCTCTCACTGTCTGTACGTCGCTACACAGGTGTTCATCACTAATGATACCGGGATATTATTAGTCCCAGGCCTGTGCAGGAGTGTAGGGGATCTAAGTTTGCATAGTGTTCAGTCCCTGTTGGGTTGTTTTTAAAGCCTGCAGAACAAGGCCCCTCTGTGGCGCTGCTCATGTCCAAGTGTTTAAACTAGCAAGAGAGACACTCCTCCTCCCTCCCCTCCGGTTTGAGGGATTTTATTCACAGGCCGAGACTTTTTTTCACTCGCATTATTGCCGCTGTAAAGCACACCAACACAATGCTCTTCCACTTAGCCTCCCGCTCTTCCACAAACACACAGAGACGGGCGCGCACGCCCCACTCAATCATCCGCACACAAACACACAAATGCAGACGCGCATTGCTCCCCGCCCCCCCTCCGCGCCCCGCATCTTATCCACGGTGTATATAAAAGCTGTATCGAATTGCACCTTGAGCTTAATTGGCTCGGCAGTACAGTGCGCCGCTGTCGACAGTGACAAATCGTTCTTTCGGAGCCCCGGAGAATGTCTGCCATGTCAGAGGACACAGGAGGAGAACCAAAAAGAAAGTTAATTGTCCTCTGGCCGCTGTTCAAATGATGTTGTAACCACAAAGACATTCGTAGGAGATGCCTTTTGGAGCTTTTTTTTTTTGCCGTTTTGTTTATTTGCCTCCTTCCTCTGTTTTTAAGATGTCTCCCTGGCAGCTTAGGGGGCCATGTGGGCACCGGGGGACCCGAGAGGAAGCGCCCCGGTTCTCTGTGTTTCTACTTAAGGAGAGCAGGCCTTAAAGCTTTAGTGGGAATCCTGGCCGCTCCCTCTCATCACGCAGCGCCTCAGATCGGCCACTTCCTCCCACTCGGGAGCAAACAGATCAGACGGCTAATTCAATTTGGAGCTATCTGTTATTTCAGGAGCTCGGATGTGTGACGGTGTATGTGTGTGTGTGTGTGTGTGAGAGAAAGTGGGCGAATGTGTGCCCAGCCACCGAGACGTGTGCGAGGGAGAGGTATGTAAAAAATGCACCAGTGTGTGTGTGCGTGTGTGTGTGTGTGTGTGTGTGTGTGTGTGTGTGCGCTCTGCGTCTGGCTTGTCAGGGGACAGCTCATAGCTGGCGTTCCTACCCAGAGAGCTGCTTTATTAGATATCCTCCTGCCCTCTCTCATATAACTCAGCCTTCTTATTTCAGTCTCCCTCATAGCGTTCTGCCAGGCGAAGCAGCACAGAATATGTCACACACACACACACACACACACACACACACACAGAGGGAGGGAGAGCTCAGCTCGGCGTCGGTAGGGGAAACAGCTGTGGATGCAGAGCAGCGGGTTATCAGCAAGTGGGAGCGGAGCAGCAGGTGACTGTGAAGTCGCTGCAGTGTGCAGAACAGATGGAGACGACGGGAGGAGAAACAGTGAGATGCGGGAGCGACTGAGGAGTAATTCGCTTTTTCAAACTTTCACTCATCTAAGCGAGGATCTGCGTGGCGCTCGGCCTCACGGCCCCACAGTGAAAGACACCCGGGCGTCTCCCAGTCTGCTGCCAACAGACGCCGTTACTGCGGCAAATGAGTTAAGTGCCTTGCTTGAGGGCACCTGCGCGGTCGTCGTGGAGGGAGAGGTGAAAGTTGAGGGTGATGGTCCGGTCACAGTGGATATCGCCCGCGGCACGCAGACCAGGAGCCCCACAGCAGGTGTCATTTTGTCCACACCGTCCCTGAAGTCGTCAGGAACTATGTTCCCACGGTCCCAGAGAACCGCAGCGCAGCCGCTCAGCGGCGTGTATGATTAACAGCGCGACGAAAGCAAAAGCGTCGGCCACAAACATAACTAATAGCTGCACGAGAGAGGGGGTCGGGTTCGAAGTCCCCTGTCCCCGCAGGACTTTGGAGTCAGTGTAACAGCCAACATCTCTGCACACAGCGAGCTTTTATTCTATGTAATTGAAGACATTTGTAAGGGTAATAAATCTGAACCATTTTGCAGCGTTCCCCCCACTGCTTCCAGTCTTCGTGCCAAACGCCGCTAGCAGACTCCCGACTCTCCAGCTCCATAGTTACTGCACATTAGAGTACTCATCCTCTCATCTAACGCTCGGCCCGAAAGCGTATGGGCATATTTCCCAAAATGTGAAACTATTCTTTAAAAATGCAGTGTTGACCCTATGTTTTCGGCCCTAGGGCCCTGGTTTGTCTCTGGAGTCTCTCCCTCCACAGGAATATACTGTATATCCCTCCCTGCTGCCTACAACATACCTTCAATAGTAAAAAATGAGGTGTTATCGTTCCCTTTATCCACTTTGAAAATTACAAAAGGAACCACAAAGTACCATAGACGGTGGACTTCTATCTATTTCTGGACTCATTTAATAAAACAACCTAGTTTCCTTCAAACAATGAAGTCATATCAAAGAGAAGACGCACAGCAGTCGAAATGATTGTGCGTTTCAGATCCTGAGACATGACCTCATTCAGCCTCTGTGGGTTTTAATTTTCATTTCTTGTTTTCAGCATCTCACCACTTAAATCCACATTTCAACACTCACTCCGGGTGAAATATGTGTCTGTGTGATTCTGCTTGTGTCTGCAACAATAACATGCAACATCTGGTTCTGTGCGGAGTTTCCTCGTTCTCCGAGTGCAACATTGCTTTTACAGCTGTGTAAGACATCATGTGAAAAGGAGGACAGGCGTAGCGGCGCACATGTTTTTCAGCTTCTGTGACAGCGTTTGTTCTAATTGTCTCCGCGCCTGTTTTTCCCTGCCTCTCTCATATTTGTCATTCTTTGTCTCCTCCTCGCTGTCTCCTGTCCATCTCCGTCTGACCTCCCCTCTCAGACCTGGCCGATAACCTGGTAATGGACGACTTCACCTTCCAGGAGCAGCTGCTGACCCCTCGCCTGGCCACGGCCGGGGTCGGCGGCGCCTCCTCGCCTGCCGCTCCGCTGTGGAGGAGCCGTCTGGTCCCGGCGCTCCCGGTGACGCTCGCCCTGCTCCTGCTTCGTCCGCACTGAGCGGTGCGATATCTCACACTCCCGTCACCTCTCTCTCCCCTGGGATCCAATACAAGGAAACCTGGTTGGTTTCTTTTTTCCGGTTCCCAGTGTAAAGTTCAGTGGCTCGTCAAAGGGAGCGTCGGACAGTAAATGCTACATTTCTCTTCATCTGTCTCAGCAAGAACCCGTTTGGCTTCATTCAAAAGCACTGTTAGTCCTCAACAAACCTATTAAAGCACGCCAGATAAACCCACGGCGTCGTGTACATAATGAACGTGCCCTCCGGTCGACTCCCACTGCGACTTCTGTGCCCTCTCGCCTCGCCTCCTCTCTGCTCTCATGCGGACTTCTGTGTGGAGACAAAGTGACGGGGGATCCTCGCCATGACACGGCCGTGTCATGGACCTGCAAGTGAGGAGAACAGACACACACAACAGACCTTTTCAAAATGCTCCCAGTCTGCAACACGTTATTGTTAAGTTGGAAGAAGAAGAATACAAACTTTTGCTACTCTCTTCCATGACTGGTCTGCTGCCAGGACTGGACTCCAGCTGGGGGAGTTGTTGTGAATGTTTTATCTCTGGAGGTGAAACCCCCATTTAAACATGCACTGTACCTTAAGATGCCCTGTTACTACTTAAAGCTGGGGTAGCCACTTTATTTTTTTGAGTTATTGGGCAAAAGAAATCCATTATAATAACCTTTTAGAAGTGGTTAGGTAGTTTTCTGTCAGAATTTGAAAATACAGGGTCGCTTTGCCGTATAGGCAGGCGTTGCCAATTCTGGAATAGCAACTTTTTAATGCAGGATCTTCCTCCGTTGAATCAGGCTTTCACCGTCTGAAGGGATGTGCATCTGCCTCTGTAGAACAGCCAATGGGAGAGCCGTCTCTGGCCAAAGTTCCTTGTCGCGCGGACGGTTTTCTAAAGCCAGAAAACAGAGCCAAGGTCAGTCCACTTGAATTATAACTTTTGCCCAATGACACCAAAGATAAACTGCCTCCTGCTTTAAGCCCCGCCCCCTCTTTCTCTCTCATTGTTTATGTCCTAGTGATGGCTAAATTATTTTAGACTCAAGTGTTCACACTCCCACCATCAGTGTTTGCTTCGTTTTGTAACACTGATGATTTTTTTTTTATTGATTTTTTTTTTTTAAGGAACAGCCCTATAATAAAACAAAAAAGATCATACAAGCCTAAATCTCCAAATCAGCCTGATTACTGTACAGATGTATGTTTCTCTGTGTTGCTATGTTTACAAAAAAATTGTTTATTTGAAATATTGCCATATTTCCCAAGACTATGTGGTTTGTGGACTGAATTGTTGACGAATTCTGAACTTATTCTTTAGCGCTGTGAGTAAAGCGATGAGTAATGTGTAACTTTTGTAGTTGGTTTGCATTGCGCGTTCTCAAAGTCTGGACCTTTGTATTCAATCATTTCTCCTTCTATGTTCTGTTTGAACCAGAAGTCAGATTTTTGTTTATTTATGTTTTATTATTTGTTGGGTTTAGTTTATTTTGATGTACTCCGGCATGCAGCAGAGCACCAGGGGGCCTAAACAGAATGCAGCTTTCATTCATCGTTTCATGCATATGAGGAAAGTGCAATGTATAATAAACTAGACATGTTTTAGTGTTTTGTGATTTCTTTGTTGATGGAAGACATGAGGCTTTCTTATTTCATGTGTTTCGTAACAGTCGTGATTGTGACTAATAAGCCAAGAATGTATTTGCCAGGAATGTTTATGGACCATGTGTACTATTCTGCAGATTTGCTTTTGTCATAAAATACAGATGTGTTATAACGTAAACGTATTTCTCATATTTAAATTCATATTCAAGGCAGTTTAAAGAAAATATCCAGACTGTAGCACAACAAATTTAAAGATAGTCTCCACATTAAAACCCCTAGAAACTTGGTTTCAAATCGTATGAATCTCAATGTTAAATATCAAAGATATTAGAATAAAATAAAACTGGTATTTGTGACAAAACAAGCTACAATCAAGGATTGAATTAGGAAAACGACTAAACTAATCGACTAGTCAAAAGCCAAAGCTAATCTAAGGAACACTGTCGAAGGGAGATTTATTTTATTGAAATATTGCTGAATCCTGATTGGTGCTCTGTGAATGTGACTCCCGCCTTCCTCCAAAAGCGACCCCGCCCACTTTGAACCGCTGAAAGAGAGCACAGACAAAAACCTGACTGACAGAAACCGGGAACATGAAATATCCCAAACTGTTATAATTACACCCCTCATTACAGAAAGGTGTGAGCAGGTGTGTTCTGTCGTACCTGTGGCCACACCCAGCTGTGATGTAGCGGTGCACAGTCCCGCTTAACGGCAGCGCAGGCCGGATTTTCAGCCTGAACTGCACGCAGTCATGGGTCTTTTCTCTTGTGTATTTTTCTATTGTGTAACCGGTCCAACAGAGAGCATGGGAGGTCACCTCAAGGTTGTTGTTTTTCCATTGCGGCAACACAGGGATCAATATCATAAACAATCCAGTCCTCTAGCACGTATCTGGTAAGTGTTCCCCGCTAGACTTTGCACAGCTCTCAACGATTAAGAAATTATCCGTTGTGCAAACAGCGGTTGCTAGTTTGTACACCAGCAGCCACAGCACACCAGATTCAAATGCAACATGTTTTGTGACTTCCCAAGTGTAAAAACCTATTTTGCTGACTTTATTTTTATCTCGACTGCTCTCTGCTCGCACTCATAATCCACAGTTGCAGTAATTGGACGAGTCCAGATGCTGCTTCACTTCCCCGAAACCTTGTGCTTCACGAGGTTTCAGTTTTTGTGGGTTTCTCAGTTTCTCTCGTTTCTTTTCTCTCTGGGGTTTTCCTATTAAATCAGCGATAACAGGACGTTAACATTTGGATACCCCATTTAAGTTAAGATAAAACTACTATTGCAACTGTAGTTCCCATGAGTCTTCGCCAGAGGTTTGCTATCAGTCATTGCTCACAAAATACTTATTCTGTTGAAACGATGGGGTGTTCGATTCCTTCCCAAGATACTCATTAAAGGCGTGTATATGTACAATTTCTATGTGATTATAAAGTCTAATCAAATTATTTGTAGCTTTTAGCTTGTAGACTAACGAGACGGCCGCTGTTAATGAGGCTTGTATTGTTGTTTTTGTGGTTAGCATGGTTCGCGACCCGCTTCTCTGGATTGGATCACAAATTCAAATCGGTCGAAGTTAAGGAACAATTGACCAATCAGAGATCAGAAGGTTAAGAATGAGGACATCATCTTCCTCCATAGATAGATAGCTATTTAGCTCCATTCATGACAAATAGTGACAGAAAAAAAGGCAACAAGTGTGGAAGAGATCGCGTGGACGTACGTAGACTTAAATAAATAAACAAATAATTATTTTGATCAGTGGGAAAAATGTCAGCTTCCATGTCGACAGAAAATGATGTTGGCGGGACAAATATGTCACTCGCTCCTAATTGGTTGAAGCAAGATAAAACAAAATAGCTCCCCTTCCAGGAGAAAAATATTAAATTATGCAACTTAGTTTGTGTCAGGCTACTTTTACATTAGAAAAATGGACAGAAAACACCAGAATTGTGTTTTATCTTTTCCATTTCTGAGGAAATACATTGTTAAACTGATGTTACAGAGGGACGCAGAGATGGGGGTTTTCCATTGGATTTTGTGGTAAAAAAAAACAGCAACAACAACGTTATACACACATGTTTTGTTCTTTTATGAATCGGCAAAAAAGCTAGGTTGTAAAGAAATAGTGGGGAACCAAAGCGCTCAGAATGACAGATCAGCTTGAACAACTTGAACGTCACGTCACGTTTTTAGGGCATTCTTTAAGAGCAAGGAAAATAAGAGAGAGAAAATGGATGGTGTGCCACAGGGGTTATGAATAGGACACACAATGTTGCAAGTATATATATATATATATATATATATATATATATATATATATATATATATATATATATGTTACTTTATGTTCCTTTTACCCTCTGATCCACTTCAAAGCCCTTCTCGAATCATATAATTTATGTTTCTCTGGAGTGTGCTGCTTGTTTTCAAAGCGCCATGTGAATCATGTGTGTGATTCTCTGGATCTGTGTTGCTCCCTCCCAGCAGATGATGAACCACTCTGGGCATGACATCTGCTCTCTGTGGGGTTTCTCTACATTGAACCCCATTAGTTTTACCCCTGGAGTCACCTCAGCCAGGTAACAGACACTCACTCACAGCGCAACAATGAAACGGAGGTGGTGTACTCTGAATGCTAATGGCAGGCTGGAGAAAGGGCAAACAGGCCCATTGAAATGCAGAGTTCATGTGTTTTTCTTAGGGTAATGTTGGGGCAATGTTGGGAACGGCCGGCATGATGAGAGTGAAAGGTCAATGTGATGTTTGTCAGCAGGAACAGTGAGAATAGCTGACTATCAGGAATTGTTGCATTTTCTGCCCTTATGAATATGTATTTCAGCTTTATTTCATGGTCGCACAAAGCTGTTTGGGCTTGGGCACCTTTACGGGCTTTAGGGGTCATCGGGCGGTGCATGTGGATTAAAATAACAATGTGCTTCAGGTGCTTGAGTGTGCTTGGTCCAGTCCGGTTTTCTTTCTTTTTTTAACCAAGCTGGATGTTGAAATTCCTCCGCTGGAGAGCAAAGCCTGAGACATGTCACGTCGTTCAAAGCTCATTCATGTCTAATTACCATGGCACTGGACCATTTTCGTACCTTTTGTTGGCCCGTGGAGGGGAGCGCCGGGCCCACGCTCTCCCATGCACACGGCTCCAGCGTCCTCCTCCTCGGCTTCCCTGCAGCAGCCGCAGTCACACGGAATGAATGGAGCCGCCTGAGGAATGTGGACACAAAAGGAGGAATGTCATTTTGCTGAGTGCTAACCCCCCAAACCATTGGACGTGTGCGCACACACACACACACACACACACACACACACACAGCGAAGCACCCCACAAGTCCAGGCATGTTTAAACGCAGGGGGTAAGAAGTCTGATTACGACTTATTTGTGTACAAGGCTGAGTTCAGAATCTGTGCACTTCATTGAATTCTGTATCCAATATTCATTTTTGTAAAAAAAAAAAAAATGTCTCGACTTCATTTTATGATTTATAATGAGTATCGTAAAGAGAGGAAAACTCTCGGGGGGGATTTAAAGGTGGACAGTTAACTTTTTGGGAACTGTCTTATCATGGGAAATTTAACTTCAATTGTTTTTTTCTCCAGTGTCACAAGAAGAAACAAATTACAAGGGAGGGTCAAAGGTCACGACAGCAGATCCAACACACTGCTTCTGAGAGGAGGCGAAAGAAAATAGAGGTGCAACAATATGATAGAAATATGAGGGAAGGACACAGGAGATATTCTTGGCAAGTCGAGGACGGACCAGGATGTGGGGGGATTCTGAGTATCTGTCGAACAGATGGCACTTTGAAAGAGTTAGAGAAGAAACATTTCATGCTCGTCCATATCAGACACATCTAGGTTGAACCTGTTGAGCCTGAAACTGTTTAGCGATGAAGGGATTGGTTAAAGTTTCCCCTTGACCTCAGTGTTATGCTGAGGCTTCAACGCAAACAACAAGAAGTTCAACTTGACGTTTTGAGTGATTTATTTCACCACAACAGCGGGACGCCCGGAGGGTCCGTGCGCCAAAACAAAGCAAATCGTCTCGTTATTCCCAGCGATCTTCCTTCATAATTCATTCGATCGCTTTTAAAATAACCTTTTGTCATCCCTGACATCTCCGCCGTGCTGCAGCCGACTGTTTACTCTAGTTTATAGCACTATATGAAGGGCAGCTGCACACGAGAGACACCATCGCCCCGTTGCGAGCAGCCTGACCCGTGTTTGTGTAAGGAACAGGCCTGTAATTTTGAGTGCATGGTCACGGAGCCACGAGCCGGGTTTTAATCCAATGGTTTTAAACAAACTAAGACGTATTAGATTAGAAAGGCCAAACAGAAATAACACATTTGGGGGGAAATGTGTCCTCGCTGCCATGCAGCAAAGACTTTAAGAGTTTACAGTGCAAATAAAACAATGCTGCACCATAATGACTTCACCGTCAAGTGGTTTTCAACGTTTGGGAGCCCTACTGGTCCTTGGGGGTGGTTCCAGTAGGTAAGTCCTTTATCTTCCCTCATTATTTCACTTATTCTACGTTAGGACAGACCTTTAGTTCAAAGAGTTTTTATCTCTGAGGTTATCTCCAGTCTGACAGTGAAAACTGATAAGAAAAGCCCTCTCAAGCACAGGTCAAAAGGGGCTCCGCAATGAAAGAGATTTGTGATTTTGAGAACGTTTGGTGATCTGGTTGTTTCCTTTCCTTCATGTCATGTGGGCCGGTAATAAGTCCTCATGTTCTGCCTCAGCGGAGCAGCTCCGCCTTCAGCTCCAGTCCGGATTTTCAAGACGGGTTTCCACACTGTATAGGAATGTCTATATAGTCTGTTTTACGCTAAATGTGACCATAAAATAATAATAAATGGACATCATGCTGTATTGAAGAGGACTTCTAATGAGCCATAAACTCTCAATGATGAGGTAGTACATCTAGGGTTCATACACATTTTGATCAATGGATTTCCATGACTTTTCCATAACTTTTCACCGAATTTCCATGACTAAACATTTTGTGAAATCTCGGTGTAAACATAAAAAAGTGAGAAAATGTAGTATTTAAACTAACAATGAGAATCCCGAAGCATACAGTAAACCTTAAAGGACACAAATGAATGAGAGACATTAGGCTCGTTCGAAATGAGCCAGTTCTGCGCAGAATCGATCGGCGTTGATCGGCGCGCAATGCATGCTGGTTAGATTTGTGTCCGACTTGCTCCCGACTTGCTCTGACGTCATGCACACGTGGTCAACGATACTCTCACGAGATCAAGTCGCCGTCGATTTCAGAGTCAGCCGCCGCAGTTGCTTTCCAATGACTGCGTGGCCCAGTGCATGATGGGAAATGCCTGGCTGTCGCCACATCAGAGAGCTGATTGGCTCTTAGATCTGACAGCAAACACCACGTGTTGTAGAAAATCCTTATTTTATGTGTAGTTGGAATACTTAACACTGGATTATTGACTATTAGTCTCATGTTTGATCTAAAAACATTTATTGTGTGGTTGTTAATACAAAATCGTATTTATACAACACACATCAAAACTACTAGTAATGTATTTCACAGGCAGACATCAAAAGACCAAAGGATGCAGCTACACACTCATTTCTACATAAATATATATTTATAAACACATATAATAAATCCAAACGTGATCTGTAAACTACAAGTAAACAAAAGTTCGGAACTAACAGGAAGTACTTTTTTCTGTGACTTCCTGTGTCTACTTTGAAGGCAACGAACCTAATAGTTTGATTAAAAGAATAAACATTTATATAGATGCCTGTATGTATGCCTGCTTATATTTTGAGCGTCTTTCTTTTAAAAGCAAATTCATTATTTCAAACTCAGCGTAAATGAACGTCATGAACGCATGAATATAACACATTTCCATGACTTTTCCAAAACTTTTGGGAACTTTCTTTTGTTTGAAGAACTTTTCCAGGCCTGGAAATAACCATTTTAAAATACAATGGCTTTTCCATGTTTTCCATGACCGCAAGAACCCTGTGTGTAGGTAGAAGTAGCTCCTTTTCCCATAGACTTCCATACTGATGGCTACTTAAAACATAAAAAATAAATAATGTGTGGCACTTCTGCATTGGCTTGCATTGCCCGGGCAACTTCTGAAAAGCCAACGCAGAAGTGCCACAAATGTTTATTTATTTATTTTCCACCGGTGTAGTTCGTGCAGAGGGATCCGGGGTCGGCTCCACCCCTGGTGTTCCCGGTTTCCAGGTCTTTTGTCCCCGGAACTTGCGCTCGCTCCTGGGTGTCCACTAGGGGTTTTCTCTCGCTCGCATCTGGATCCCAGTCCGACCAGCACGCAGACCAGTGTCCTGTCCTGCGGAAAGCCACGGCCTCAAGTTTTTGGGGAAAAGAGAGCGAGAAAAGAAAAGGAAGCCGAAAAAGAAGCAACTTTCCCCCCCGTGTCCTCGCCTCTGCGTGGTTTTAACTGTCGTCGAAGCCGTGAAGTGCAGTTAAAGAAAAAAACTTCCCCCATGTTTTAAAACTAACTTCTTTTTATTTTTTCGTGTTTTTTTTGGGGTCCTCGCGTGAGTCTGGAACTCGACATTTACGTGCTTTTAAACGGACAACGGTTGAGCAGCGTTTTACGGTTATTTTCGGTGTGTGTGAGTGTTTTTTCCTGCCTCAAAAGAAGTTTCAGAAGTGGCCTCAAGAGTGAATGAAGTGTCTGTTGAGCTGAAAGAAGGCAGCGCGCGCGGCTCCATGAGGAAACTCGGCGTGGGAGTCGCTGAAACTTTGTCCTAGCTCCACACACACCTGAGCGGTTTTACACACATCTATTTTACTTTTTTTTCTTCTGTGCTGGTACCCTCGTCTGGTTCGCCATGAAGACGCTGTCGGTGCTGTGTGTAGTCTGCACGCTGGTCGTGTTGTCCGGGTCGATGACTGCGGAGCAAAAGTTGAAAAACTGCAACGACGTGCGCGCGGCGTACAGCTCCAAAGGCTTCAACGTCAACGATGTTCCCAACAAAGGAGTCAACGGTAGGACGGCTTTTGTTGTTTTTATATACATATATTATTATGTTTTAGCTTTTAGGCCTGCCTATAACCTCAACTACTGTAGTCCTGAACAGTGGTTGCCAAAGCGGGGGCCGGGGACCCCCCGCGGGTCGTGGAGAAGTCCCCCGGTGGTCCTTAGGCTAATGAGAACTTTTTTTTAAGCTAGCAACGTTAGCATAATGTGGGCTCAGGGTAAAGGTCAGGGAAATGCATTCACTGTTGCATTGCCATTGTTATCAGCTTATAAATACAGAGGAGACAGTTTGCTGTTCAATGTCATAACTCTTTTTTTTTTTTTTTAAGAAGTGTTTTCCAGATGTGTTTTTTTTTCTTATAGACCAAATCTTCTTAAAATGTAATAAAGTGCAGTAGTGTGTAACATGAGAAAGTGTAGAACCGTTAAACTGTCACTTGTGTACATGGACATGTTGCGCTTCTGTCAAAGTCTATATGGAAACATGGGTATTCATGCAGGCATTGGGCCTCATCTCTTCTTTTTTTTCATGTGTTAAAACTTGCAGTACATTGTGAAGTTGTGTGTGGGGGAGAAGCTGTGAAACATTTGTGGGATGCATTCTTTGGGCTGAAAAGCTCTTCACCACTCCAGCGTGTAAATATAGCCCTCATTTAGGAAATACTTGAAGGTAATTCATAACAATAAAGAGGTATAATCAACACACGGGCTGTGCTCCCCGCTGAAAGAAGCCAGGCCTGTGTTTATTTCCAGGCTTCCTTAGCGGAGACTCCTATGGTTGGGAAGTGCCGGCAGCCTGCAGTGATTCAGTAAACAAGTCCTGTGCTTTTTTTTTTTTTAGCAAGGAGTTTGGACCCCCCTCTATCTGTCACTCTGTCTCTCTCTCTCTGGGTTAGTAGATTTTGTGGTTTTCACATATTCTGTGTAGGCACATGTTGTACTCCTCCATCTGCCTCTAGTCTGGTTTGCAGGACAGGATATTATGCACCAATGATGACCTCTCGGTAATAAAAAGGAGCTGCTGTGTTGCTATAACCAGACGGAGGTGAGAAGGCAAATCAATTTAGCTAATCACGAGTTAAACCCAAGTGATGGAAACTTACGTAGAGGGGGGGGCGTCTTTCACAGTGAAGGCCTGAAGGGGAGCCGAGGGAAGGGGGTTGGGTTGAAATTCCACTGTGCCCTGCATACTTTAAATCCCTCCCTTCTCTCATTTCCCTTTTCATTTATACGGTGGGTAAAATGAATATGCGCGCATATATTCAAACCCTTGAATTCAGTCCGGTTTGGTCGCCAGTTTGGCTTCATCTTGTTGTCCTTGTTTAAAATTACAGAAGTAGTTCATCCACGCTGTCATGTTTTCCACCTTTTACATTTTTAGTTTATCTCAGTGAACTTAATAATTAGCTTTTCACTTTTTCTCCTCAGACTTTCCCATCTTCTATTTGTCAGCTTTTGGCAATTTGTTCACAGCGCTACTCCATCTTGACAAGGGTGACCGATTTGTATGTGTTTTATTGTGCCAGTGCCCTTTATTAGTTTACTTTGCATAGTAAGAGGATGTTCACACTGTCTTTTTTGGCTGTTGACAACGGCTTATTAGAATTTAAGTCGGACGTAACTGTCAAAGGAGCTCAAGACTTATTTTCCCCCCTGCATTTCACACAAGTCTATAGGACCTTTTGTTTTCCGTCTGTATGTCTTTGTGATGCTAAATGTCATTGAGAGTAGCCCAACATGTCTGCATTGGTGGGACTTAATTGTCTTGCATCTCTGGGTTTTGAAAGACGGATCTGAATGAAGGCAGTTTTATTGTGCAGGTTTGTGTGCGACACACACACACACACACACACGTGCCTTTTTCCTTTTACAATAGATTCCTGGTGTATGTCTGGGCCTTAAGCAGGGCCGACCTCAATGAGCAGGTCTTTGTCATTGGGAGAGACTGAGATAATTGATCCATAGAAAGCAACATGGTCTACTGTCATTAAAGAGAGCTGAGGGTCACCAGAAAGTCGAAAATGCACATACAGAAGCCTCTCAAGATGTTTCACTTTGTCGGGGAGGAATGGCTCCAGATGTGCAGTCTGATTGAACTTCAGTCGTGTTTGCCAGAGCATCACTTCTGCACTTTGTAATGGGTCAAACTCCAAACATGGATTCCCCTCGTATCATAACACAGTCTGTGTTTAAATTTAACTGGGAGTGAGGTTGCAGAACATTCAATTCCTGCAGGTTATTTTTTTTTTTTGCTTCAGCAGTTAATAATCGAAGATCGGAAAAGTCTGTTTCACTTCTAACATCTGCAGAAGTTGAAATACTGAATATGTGATGCAGTGAAATACGGTTGTTCCACATGAGGCTCGTGGTTGTGATATGAACATTTCCACCAAAAATAATGGGCCTATTTGACGTGAACCAGAACTGTGCAGATTTCTGCTGCCGAGAAGACATACTTTGAAAATTGCACAGTATCTTTGCCAGTTGTCACAGAGGAACTTTTTGACGTGTTTACCTCCTTTTGATGCGCACACCATAAATCAGACCGATGGAATACGAGTCTCATTGAAGGCATAGGGTTCAAGACCCGCCTGCCACAACCACAGACATCTTGTGTTATTGTTGGCAGCGCGGAGATCAGAATGTTTGTTACCATTCACATTACCGAAGGGCCCGGCTAAAGCCAGACTTGAGATTCAATAAAGATTTTGAAGGCAGTAAAAACTAAAATGGAAACCCTGATTGCTTTGGCATCGACTAAATTGAGTAATGCAGAGCAACGACAGGCCCAGTTGGCGAATTCCTCGACGATCCCATGGTATCAATCTTTTACCACTCACGTGGAAGCAGTTCAAGACCTCATTCCCCGAGTTTCTTGTCTGCTGCATGATGATTTGTTTGGGGCATGTGGTTGAATACCTCACCTAAATGGGTAATGAATGAAGCTCGCCGTACTAGTGATGACACATAAATAATGTCGGCAATCATACGGAATGTAAACTGTATTATTTTACGCTCTGAAGTTATTTGCTAATAGCAGCTTGTGATTATTTTCTCTAACAGTTATATTTGATACTGTGATAAATGCTTAAAGGTGTCGAGACCAGCTCACGCCGAATACAGAGCCGTTAACACTGATCAGATCGGTGTCTGCCATGTCGAGGGCGACTCTTTTTTTATTCTTCTTTCTTCAAGCAAAATGTGTTTTGGTTTACTCTGGAAGTCGGGCCTGATGTCATGCTTCAGGTATGGAACAATGGTGGGGATCAAAGAAGAGGGTCGGTTTACCCGCCCGCGCGATGAGCGTCCCCCCGACTCGTAATCAGTTCAGCGCACTATGACTGAAACTCAAAGCGTGCATGACCTCAGTGCGTCGGCCTCTCGGAAAGCTCGAAGCGTACCGCGGCCCTCGCGTTGCTCCCTCCGCTCCTCCGCCGGCGGCTGTGCGCCTGGCATCGTAACGTTTCTTAGGGAAATAACAGGTTGTGTTATTGCAGCGACATTCGGCAGATAAGAGCGGGGAACTGGGCCGCGCTCAGTCTGCAGGGGCTTTTATAGCTCAAAGACCAATATTTGAGTGGCTCTGCTCCGTTCAACTGTGGCCTGGTATTTTAACGCCTGTAATAATTAACTAATAAACTACCAGCCAAGTGTCTAACTCGGCTCTCAAGGTCAATCCCATAAAACACCAACTGCCTTCTTTGTTTTATGTGAAACACTTTGCAAGTCTTATCATTAAGGATCACTCCGGCGCTGCGCTTAGTGATTAGGTTTAATTTCCTCTCATTTAAAAAATTGGTTCTAGAAAATTACAGAATAACTGTCTCTGCAATAGTTGTTGTTTTTCCCATATGGGAAATAAAAACACGCAAAGCCGCTTAGAGGAACCCAATTGTACAGTTTTATAATTAGTGCATTGTGTTTGTAATTGTTTACGCTATCGGTTTTAAACACTCGGCCTCCCTCCTGTTATTGCATTCTGCGAGGTCAAGAGTCCAAAAAACCCGTCTGTTTGTTAGCTGCACTACAAAGCAGCCACCAACATGCAGACAGAAGGTCGTTTATGTGGTCGCTGATATTGGATGACGCTTTAACAGTCAAGTAAAGTGATGTGTTCTTGGTGAACCACAGTGATACTGAGGGCCTGTGTGCAATCACATCTAGTCAAGATGTCGAAATCCGTCTCTAAACGGGCGATAAGAAAGAGGCATTTTATGTGGCCAAAGAAGTATAAGAATGCGTTCAATGTGTGAAGTCATTTAAGAAGTTGACAAAAATAGTTTCATGTTTTTTAAAGACTCTACAAACGTCGTAACACAACTCTTTTTGACTTGAATATCCCAAAATCTGTAGAGCACTTCGTTTCTTCTTTCTCAATTAGCACATAAAAGATATTTCGAGCCCTAACTCGTTTCTTGTCAGATGCAGCGGGATCAAAAAGATTCAGGTGTGTCATTGAAGAAACCGTCTTGGTTCCACCCACAGGCGTGGTCGCAACCAACGGTGGATTTCCACTTGCTTCATGACGGTAATAAGGAAATACTGTCGTTGCAGCCGCACAGCACATCAGATGAGATGTCGTTTCAAACCGTTACAGGAGTCAAATAAGGTCATGACAATTACTGCGTGGTTCATTTGAGTCCAAATGTAGTTTGTCTTAGCACAACTTTCTTTTTGTTTGACTAAGCTGCACAAACATTATCAATGATTGATTCAAGGAGAAAATTAAGTGTGTGTGGAGGGGGAGGAGGGTTTGAGATAATAATAAAAAAACACCCTGTATTAAAGCCAAAGCATGCCCAGTAATCACTGATAACATTCCTGAGCGAAGGCATAGACTGTTATATCTTCTGGTTTTCAAACCGCTGAAGCGCTTCCTCTCACTCGCCATGTATGCCTTTTTTTTTCCCGAGAACAGGTGTAAAAATGCAAGTTTTTCTGTAGTTTCACATGGAAATATTATTAGTGAGATCTAAAATGACAAATCACATTCAGCTCAGCCTTCATTGCTGACTTCCGCTTTGGTTTCGCCTGCATCGGGTTTACAAGAGAACGCAATGGCTCCAGGGCCGCGGTGCACTAAATAAATATATATATATATATATATATATATATATTTTTTTTTGTATTATTCTGATTGATGTTGCCACATTTCTAGTGTTCCAGGAAACCGGAAGGCTGGTCGACATCGTGAGCCCCTAGTGGTGTCCTTGGAGATCCCTTAAAAGCGGTGATAATGTGATGGTTCCTGTTGCTCACGGGACAGCCCTTCCCTAGCTGTTTGGCGAGCCTTCGGGATAATTGAGTTTAGGTATCATGAGGTTGAGGTCTTGTGCACCCGGGGGGGAGCCTGGCTGTGACTTGCAGCGTCCAGAGGAGGGAGGGAGGGAGGGAGGGCAGGCCGCTACACGTGCCTGCCAGCTCTGCGGTATCTCACCGCTCTTATCAACTTCCTGCGATCGCGGTGCAGCAGCTCTGAGATCAGGGTCTCTCTCTCTCTCTCTCTCTCTCTCTCTCTCTCTCTCTCTCTCTCTCTCTCTCTCTCTCTCTCTCTCTCTCTGTGTCCCGTTCTGCTCTCCCTAACGAATCAACCTTATCACAGCGTTCCTTTGAGAGGAAAAACTATTTCAAGAATGGTACTAAAACACCCTTGTTTGGTTGATTTCATTTTCATGGATGATTTTGTCACCCTCCACCCGTTCTGGTGCTCTTCTGTAACATGTAGGAATGTGGAATTCCCCCCCCCCCCAAAATTCATTTAGTATGCTCCAAGTGTAGCGTTTATTCAATAGCGGTGTGTGCGTGTGTCGACTGAGAGTCTGTAATTCCATCTCTCTGCATCCTTTTGCTTTGCCCCCACCCCTATAATGGCCAAGTGAGCGACAGATCAGTGGGGGGTGGATGCTGTGTGTGGGAACAATTGAGCACCCCCTTTTTTTTTTTTTTAAGGATGGCCTGCCCACCCCCCCTCTCACCACATTCCACACCGGACCACCAAGACCCGCACATTGCAGCCCCAGAGCTGGGAACACACGGCAACAAAGAGAGCGCCGGAGAGACAGACCGAGGAGGGAGGAGGGAGGAAGGAGGAGGGAGGAGGGAAGAGGGAGGAGAGGTTTGACTGACAGGAAAGAGTTTTGTACCGGAGCAAGTTTCACTGAGTATCTGGGAGAAACGGTGGGCCGGGCGGGAGCCAGAGACTCTGTGTATGTGACACAGGCTTGGGGAATCTGGGGAAAGTAACTAGAAGCGTGCATGCGCTGTGACTCCCCGTCGGCCAGTCACACAGGCATGTACATGCAGCTATGAGCACTCGGGTCTGACACAATACATGGTTTTAACCCAAGGGCCCCACGGTACATTTTTTTGGGCTCGGGTGGCCGCAGTTAAACTCGACACAATATAATTTGAAGTATCTCTGCTTGTCCCTGCCTGACGCAAGCTGTGAGAAATCCTGATCTGGCTTTTGTGGTTTTCCCCACTTTGAGCGCAGGGTAGCGACCCCCCGAACCGCCTTGTTACCGCGTCCCGACTGACATATCGGTTCATTTTCTGTTCCCCGCACTCGCTCTTCAGCAGCTCCTCCGGGAGGTTTAGTTTCATGCCGATCTTTCCTTTCCTCGTCATCCCTCGGTGATTTCTTCTCTTTTTCGCCATCGACGGTGGTTTGCTGCTATTTTGCTCCCGTGCTCCTTCAAACCCATCTACCCTCTTCTGTCTAGTGTCTGCTTTTTACATTTGTGGTTTTCTCTGGCTTCCAGATGATGCACATGCCAAAACTAGTGAACACACCGCTTTGTTATCAGTTGTAAATGTTTAAAAGCATTTGACTTTACACGGTGTTTGATGAGGTGCTGTTAGTATATCGGTGAGTTTATCACAGATACTGTTCCCTCTCCATCGTTCAGCTCCTCTGGCTGCTAAGGTCCTTTTTGTGCAGTCGATGCTTGGTAGTGTACTTTTATTTATTTTGTTCCTCTGATATTCGATGCCGCCGTGCGTCTCCTTTTGTGTTGAACACCTCGGTGCTGGTGTCACTCAGCCAGCTGTGAGGAGTGTGGCGAAAGGGCCACGGGCTCTGATCCCAAACTGCAGGGGTGGAGCGTGAACCCCCACTCCACCCCACCCTTTTGCCCGACACGCTGACGGCTCCGCTCGCTCCCCGAAGCCGTCTCACCGCGTAGCTGCCGGTGTGAGGGAGCGTGGTCGCGATGTAGGTGTAACTCTCAACCAAGTTTTATTGATTTCCCAACGAAGCCACAGCAGGATGGATGTCCGCGTTGATGGTCGTGATCATCGTTAGGATTTGTGCGACTCGCCAGAGGCCCGTGTGGTTGGGGAGAGCGGTGAGGGAGCGAAGCCAGGGACTTGCCTGGGTGTTTGGGCTGCAACCCCAGAGCTGGGTGCTGGCCAGGCGAGCTGTAATCCCTGCTAATTACTCCCAAGGCCGACATCAAGATCCCACTGACGAGGAAGTCACTCACACTTAGCTCATTTCTCCAAACTGCAGCAAGCTTAATAGGTTTCCTAATATTTGCCTAATCCCCTTGTGTGCTGCTCGCTCTCATTTATTTTCATATGAATTGTATTGTTAGAGCAAACCTCTCCCACCCCCCTTTTTTTTTTCCCCCCCTCGTCAAACTTTAAAAAAGTAATTTTCTCCGTTTAAAGAAAAAACAAGCAACAGGCAGATCTTTGGCGGCTTCACATAGCTCTGTGAATGTGACTGAGGAGTCGATGATACGCGTTAGAAGCAGCTCATAAGCGAGTGAGGGGGAAAAGGAAACCACACATGAAAGGATCAAATAGTTTGTTAAACAAGAGCTCCAAAAGCAGCAAATTCGGTTAGCGTGTTTTGAGAGCAGTTATTTCTTTTTCTTCTTGCTTTTGAGAGTCATCTCGCCAATGTTGTACATCGTCGGAGTGGAAAGCGTCTTTGATTTATCGACACATTCAGCGCACATCGTCGGGACCGGACTGAGCCGTCCATGACGGGGGCCCATTAGACCATTGTGCCGTTTAGGTTTAGGCTTTCGGGGCCCTTTGACAGACTGCGATGAGTGGTTCTCTTCCCACCGCCTTCGCTGGTGTCCAGTTTCGTAAGGCCCAACAGGTATATCAGAATCTTTGTTGCCCTTTTGTAGCTTTGAGCTTCCAGAAACCTGATCTTGTACCTGACCTCATTCTGCCTGGGGGGCCCCCGTCCTGCCTCAACATCTGGTGGACTTCAGCTGCTTTTGGATGTCTGTTATAAACATTGTCAGGACAGAGCTCCCTGTCCTTAGGAGGGGTTCGCCGGCTTTTTTACTGGCAGCGATGAAATGTATTGTTTGTGTGTCATGTCCTTTTTTTTTTTAAAGGCTTGCATATGTTTCAGCAAAGTAGGATTTCTTAAATTCTTCTTTTATGTGGAGTTGAAGGGTGGGGCGTCGTGATTAGTTTTTTTAAACTTGCAGGCCCATCGAGACCATTTTTAAGTCTAGCTGGCGCACTGTTCTGCAGCACATCTTAGAGAGGACTTATTCGTACGCCCAACAGTAGTCCGCTTCTCTGACGGCACCACAGTGTTTGCTCAGGGTCCCATGGTAAAGCACTTGGCCTTAAGCAAAATGTGTTTTTCCTTTTTCTCCTGCTTTTAAAGTGTGTTTTTAATTTCTATGCCATGAGTCAGTGGAAAAGATGGAGGTGCTGGTGTAGAGGGACAAGTCAGGAAGGTCTTTTGTGTCTCTCTACCTCTTTTTTATTCCCCCCCTTCTCCTCCTGACAATCACGCTGTGCTGTAACTTGTCCTCTCCGTTTGTCTGCAAAACCTCCGCCTGCCTCTGCAAACCTCCAACACAACGCAGTCTCGCTCTCTTTCACTCACTCACATTTCCTCGCACAGATGCACACAGACCAGGTAAAAGGTGGCATCTGTAGTAAAAGCATCAAACACTGGAACTCTGCGGCTCATCAAAAGGAACATAACCTTAAACACAGACGTGGAAGATTAGACCAGCTGTTAACGTGAATCATTGCTCCCTCTGATGGGTGCTGTTTAGAAAAGATTCCCAGCTGAGTGATGGTAGGAAGGAAAGTTTCTTTTCTCCTGTTTTTCCCTTTATGTATGGATCTATGGCCCATACAATATTTGACACAGCCGCTCATGTTTAACCACCTGGCTGACTGGGGAAGCCTGCGCAGGTCCGAATGCCTGGATGGCAGTCGAGCCAATCTCCAGTGGTTGCTGTGTTTACCGGAAGGAAGTCAAACAAGTTGATGATAGTTTGCGCAGAGCACGTTATGAAAGTGGCCCGAATTCAGTCACCTCCGGGAAAACGGGCCGCTTCTGTTTGAAGTACGAATTCCCCGATTCTATGTTAACATGAATCACGGCCTCCGGCTTTCTCGTAGTTGCAGACGGAGCCTGCTCAAGTGTTGAGTTTGACCTTTCATTTTTATGAGCCCATTTCTTCGCAGTGCTTTGTATTTCTTGACCTCTTGCAGACCTCTGTACTTGCTTAATGTCCACTTTAGCTTGTGGCAGTTTTGACTGAATTAGCCCCCTGTTCTGGCCTCCCCCTCATCTAATGTGTTGTTTTCTCACTCTTGAACTTTAATGGTTTCACTCAATATTCTCTCCAGAATAGTGTTGTGTCTTCATTTCGTTGGTGGTGAGCTGAAGCTTTTTTTTTTTTTGCCAACACATGAACCTTGCCCTTTCACAGAAGTGTTGCACGACTTGTAAACAAACCAGACGCACAAAGCAAAATATAGTTCTGCAGCTGAGGGTTATTAGGTGCACCTATACTTATAACGGTAATAAAATAATTACACAGCGGCCCAGTGGTCTAAACCAAGATGACAAACTCTTTGTCGCTCACATTGCAGCTACACTCTTTGTTACCTTTCACAATAAAAGCCCTGCGCCTATACCCTGCTTCACCCCTTACCAGAGGGAGCTTAAATTCAATATAGAGGAGGATTTCACCTTTTTTATACGTGAATGTGGAGAGATGTGACCACGTAAAGAACTGATCTAAATTATGAAATGCATCAAACAAATAAATCAATTAGTTTTCCTGATGGTATCGTGCCAGTACTGGTATCAAGATATGTCGGAAGGTGTAATATCCATCTTGCTATCAAGAGACTATGGCAATCATGTCATGCCACCTACACAAGAGGTCAGAGAGTCAAACACAGTCCCCCAGATTATTCTGTGACTGCGAGCGGTTTCATGTGTTTCTGTGCGGCAGGTGAATGTTTGAGCCCTGCCCCGGTGGTTGGAATTGTGTTCCTGACTTGTTAAATGTGCTCGGGGAAGTGCAGGAGCCAGTTGAAACCCTGACAAAGCAGTGACCTGGGAAGTGGTGTCGGCAGGGAGCTTTTGTGTGGGGAGACAAAGCCGGAGATGCAGGGCCGGGACGGGAGAGGGAAACAGACAGAGCGAGAGGCCGGGGCAATGTTGTGGAATCTCCCCAGGGGCTTCTGGGTAAATGTTCATGGATGACAGCGTTTTGGAATGTTCACAAATGTAGAGTTTTAATTGGCCAGAGGCCCAGACTGGTTTAGTAATCAGAAATGGACTCTGGTGGCGGAGGGCTCAGGTTTACAGATCACAGCGTGTGCTTTGCATGTGGGATTGTGCTCTTTCTTGGAAAACGATTCACGCCGAAATGCGGAGGATTTAGCGCAGATAAACATTTTAATGTGACACGTTCTCCCTCCGGAAGACAAATGGTCTATTTAGAGTTTCTCTGTGGCAGCGAAGTACGACTGCATTAAAAAGCAGTTGATCAGACGTGGAGCTTGTAAAGAGCTTCTCCTCGTGCCACGCAGCAGCAGACAAGCCTTTTCTCTACATTTTGGCAGTTTGGTGTTTTGACAGCTGTGTTGTGGAGGAGATTTTAATTCCTGATTTATTCACGGTAGCATCATTTTACTCAGTTATTATCCAAAGCCCTGTGGCTGGCTGGTAGCTGAGAACATTCACTCCAGAGAGTACTCCCCTAAACCAAAACTTCCTGCCTCATAAATGGATGGTGAGCATTGTTTTAAGCGGAGTAAATCTCTCATGTCGCAAGCAGCGCTGACGTTTCCCGAGCTCGCGGCTAACTGAGAGGCTTCCTCCCAGAAGTAGATCCTGCTATTTATGGATGTTACCGAGGGTCTATGCGATTGTTCTTTTCGCGTTAACCGCTCAACACTTGACTGTTTGATGCCGAGTCATGGGTTCGAATCAGCCTTGACGTCGTGACTCATCATGTGAGGAGGCACAGCTGCTTTCTGGTCAGCTGACGACACGCCGAGTGACACTCAAAGCTACAGGATGAATATTAACCGACAAGTGCGTTTTTATTGGTTATGATTTCGATCAGATTTAAAGTTTCTTGTCATTGGACACGGTCAAAAGATGTGTAGTGATGGTAAGAAGGGATGTAACTGAATACTATCTGTACACAGCAATCTGTGTTTTGTATACACAATGTATTAAGCCATTCACAGGCCTATCATACAATCAGCTGTTTGTCTTTATTTCATGGGACTCAGCTGCTCTTTATCTCTGTACTGTTGTACAAAACGTCAACATGGTGATTTATTGAACTACAAGGCTCTTGTTTTATGTGCCAGTGTGCGTGAGATGAGCACACCCCTCCTCATGAGGATACTATGTCGTTTTCAGTAAATAGAAAACGGCAACAACACGCACACACAAAAAGTTGGCTCCAAAATGCAACTGACCAATCTGGAAGAAAGAAATGTACAAGTACAGCATGTAACGCCGAATCCAAATAGCAGCACCAGAACAAACTGAGGCAGACACTTTTTTATTGAGGCCAACATGCAGATGTTCTGGTCGCAATTTTCAAACAATTCCTGTAAAAGATTTTACTACTTAGCTTAAAATGTTTAAAGCCGTCGCCCACTTCGGTTACATCCTTTACTGGCTATAGGCTGGTTATGAGAGCGACGTAATGTCTGAGTCATGGGTCAGCTGGAGCGCCATGCTAAAATGCTGTTGCCACTCCCTGCAAGGGGCCGCAGATTTACTGTGTGTGTGTGTGTGTGTGTGTGTTGCGTGTTGTGGAATACGCCGCAGACGTGGCACCTGGCATCTCCGGAGAGAGAGCTGGTTATCAGACCAAACACTGATTAATACCTCAGATGAGGAGAGTAGCATCCATTAGCCTGCCGATAAAGCGCTGCAACAGCTTCAACTACGCTGTCTGTTGTTTAAAGTTTCACTTCAGTTCTGCGTACACAGAGCAGCATTCAAGAGAAACGCTTAAGAGCAAAGAAATGGGATTGGCATCGCTGCCAACCATTTTGTTAAAATACTAGTCCATTTCAAAAGTCTCCTGCAAGCACATTCCAGGCTCTTCTGGACTGCTTTTAAAACATAAAAAAGTATTACTGGTTTGGCCTAAAGTGCTATAAACTTGTCATGACTCTATTTTTGTAAGAGGCTGACGTGTAGACACGGAGTAGGTGGAAGTATGGCCCTGCCCTGATTATCTCCATATGACCAGTCCAGTCTCTAATGATGGCTTCCGCTTACAGCATAATGTTGTTGAACCCTTTGCCCCGTTTTGCGGTTCATCCTGCCGTAGCTCAGAGTACACCCATGTACGCAGGATGTTGGCGCGTTAGATAAATGTAATGCCTAATACGACGTGTGTTATATCTATCCTGGCTTTTTTATGTGAGTCAGTGGTTTTGCTCTCCTTTACATGGTTTGGACAATCTCATTTCTCATTGTGAAATTCCACATAATGTAGTATAACTAATATTTAACTTTTGACTCCGCAGAGCATTTTTTTAAATTTCTACTTAACAGGACTGTTATGGTCATGGAAAACCTGGAAAAGGCATGGCATTTTAAAATGGTTATTTCCAGGCCTGGAAAAGTCCTTGGGGAAAAAAAAAAAAAATTCCAAAAATGTTCTACGAAAAGTAATGGACATGTGTTATATTCATGTGTTCATGACGTTCATTTACGACGAGTTTGAATTAATTAATGTTTTTAAAAGAAAGACGCTCAAAATATAAGCAGGCATCTATATAAATGTTTATTCTTTTGATCAAACTATTGTCCCTCATTCATTTGTCATTTAATATATATTGTATGCTTTGGGATACTACATTTTCAAATTTTTTCATGTATACACCGATATTTCACGAAATGTTTGGTCATGGAAATTTGGTTTAAAGTCATGGAAATCCATTGGTCAAAATGTGTATTAAGAATTGTGAAAATTGACCTCAGTTTGTCTGAAGAAAATAGCGAGAAACATCTGAAAGGGAAAGGCCATCAAGGCCCACTTTCCTCCCTCCTCCAGCTCCTGCTGGCACGATGCCCTTGAGCAAGAGTCTGCGGTTGTTGGGAGCAGCAGCCTGACGTGAATGTGTGGATGTTTGTAGCCTTCCCTCCTCCCCCTGCAGCACCTCCTCCAGGTTGTAAATAAGACTGAGCTCTCAGTCAGCTCGCCTAGTTAAAGGATTTCTTGTAATATGGGGGGAAATATCATATTATACCAGCACACTTTTCCGAACTGTAAACTGTGAAAGCTTTGTGTTAAAGAACAGGACACTGGTGGCTCAGATACGGCACGTTCCTCCCTTCATAGTTTGACTTTAGCACATTTTGTTTTTACTGCACTCGGCTGATCTCATGCGGGAGATTCCCCTCGCTGAACCCAGCCTCAATTATGCATCGAAAACATTTATTCCATCGTTGAATAGATGTTTAATTCCAAAAATGACACATCCGTCCCTCTGAACAAAATGCTGCCTTTTCCAAGGCCATTACTCAGTAAGCTGATAAAAGCAAAAACATTTTTGCGACGTTTGCTTTCAAATAACTTGATTTGATTCACTTGTGGAGGGCACCAAGTCAGAATGGTTTGACACAATGAATTGCTCGCTGAGAAACTAATTGGAAAAGCTTCTCCGAAATGGATGAATGGCATTTTTGAACGAGTCATGTGTAAAGGAATTCCTCTTTTTTAATATCCAGATAAAGCCCATAACTGTGGAGTCCTTCCAGATTAAAGAGGAAGGGAGTCAAAAAACAAAGTGGTGATTTGACAACATGCTGCAACAGGAAAGAATTTAAGAAGGGATTGACTTAGACAGCAATTGCTGGGATTTTGGAAATGAAATACGGCGCCTTTTAATCGCTCTTTTCAACTCAACATCTACAACTCTCAGTAGACATTGTGCTCGTAAGTAAAGCTTTACACCTTTAAAAAGCAGCATCACGGGCTCCTCGACTAGATGAGCTCATGTGATTGTGTTTGATAGGATGGGACGCAAAACAGAAAGTTATCCAACAAATGGCACCCGTCCCATAAACCCCCCTCCTCCCCGGGATAATTACACCCTAGACAGAGGTGAGAAGCAAGAGGAGAATGTTATGGCTGCAGGGCGCGCAAATTTACAACAGTCTGTGTGAGTAAGGCTCAGTAGACTGGCAGCGCTCTCCTTTACATGTTACAGCAGGGAACATAATACGACAAATCATAGTCCACCTCTGTGTTTCTAAATTTTGCGTTGCAGACGTCACAATGCTGAGTGTGTGTTTGAGGCTGACTTTTAAATGCCGGACATTTGGAGATCAATCGGACAGACTTGGAATATATTCACACGTTTTCTTTTTTTCCTTCCTTCTCTGTTTTTGAAATGAAATCGGCCCCAGTGTTCACCGTCTCCAATTACCTACATTCCGCCAGGATTGAGTTAGTGTGTGCATAGACTATGAGCAACGTACAGTTTATCACTTAATTATTTACAAATGTTGATGTCTGTGTGAAAGCTCGGAGGTTTGGGGTTGAGTCGCAGACCACCAGGCTCCAATTAGTGACAGACGTGGGCGACCGGTTCGTGACATGCGGTTCGATTCCCCCATGGCCTCCTCGGCTTCCCGAGCGGCTTTAGTGACGTCCCGAGTTCAGATGGGTACAGAAATACGACTTCAGATCTGCAGATCTCAACTTCAGATGTGAAGATTTTTTGACTTTTTCGGATCTTAATTGCTTGTATTCTCTTTTTTGTCTGCATGAGTGTTGGTGGTGTTATTCCTGGAGTGGTTGCTGTGTGTTGTGGTGTGCTGGCTGGCGGACAGGGTGGGGGGGGGGAGGGGGTCAGAGGACAGGACCTCTCTCAGAGGAGGGGCTGTTAACCCCTGACCCCGCTGGTTAAGCCTGCAGGGCGGTGGTGGTCGAGGCGGAGGTGTGTGTGTGTGTGTGTGTGTGTGGATCGGGGGTGGGGGGGCACCCTGAGGTCCGTCTAGTTCGGGGGCACATGATGGCAGGCAGAGGGGGCGGTGAGGTGTCTAATCTGGTTTTTGTCTGTGAGGCGTTTTCACTTCCCCCACCATCCTTCCTCTGAGAACAGCGTTTGAGAGGCAGGACAATGTCAGAGGGAAGTGACTTATTTTATGAGCCATTTAAAAAGGGGATGGTGGTCTCCCCACAAAGGGAAAGCAGGGAGGCTGATGAATGCCATGACACACAGTCGCATGTTTGTTTACAAGTTGCTGCTCTTGTTTTGACCACCATAAATGGCAGTACTCCTCTTCTGAGCGACGCTTGAACACTGCTCCGTCTCTGCGTCTTGTTGCATCCTAAAGTGCTCGGCAAGCTGGAGGGGTGAGAGCGCCCCCGCCTTTTTCTTAAGGAGCTCCGTACGGCAATGAGAGCCACACAAAGCCTCTTCATGCCAGCGATGGAGGATAAGTGACTGATTCGTCCGGGCTCCTTGTGAAATAGTGAGGCCTGTCACACACAGTCCGGCGTGACGCTGATTTTTATGGGATCGAACAGTTCCCGTTAACTGTTCGCTCCCTTGTGTTCCAGCAGGGCCGTTTCTTGTCTCCTGGCGGTTTGAGGAATTGGCTGCCAGAATGTTTTCACAAAGTATGCATTAGCTAAGAATCTTCACTTTTCAGAGACCTAATCCTTTGAGCTAACAATGTGACATTTGTGCAGACATTCCTGTGAAATATTGACCATCTCACTTTTATTTGTGTACTTTGGTAACTAGGGCTATTTTCCATGTGGATATAGCCCTTTGGATTGTGCGCCTGTGCTGTGGGCGAGCAGGGGGCCCCGCTGGAGGAGAGACTGGATGGCTGTTTCACCTAAAAGTCCAGTCTGTGTGCGCTGCTGCTGCTCCCTCCACCTCCAATCACGCCTGTACAAAGAGCCATGTGTTGAGCAGTGATGTGATGTGTGAATGTGTTTGGGTAGGGGCTGCCAACTGTGCCTGGGTATGTGCGAGTGTGTGTGTGTATATGCATATAGGAGGGTGAGGGGAGGGAGGGATGAGTTTTGGGGAGAGGACTGCGAGAGGAGGAGTGACTTGATTCTTATTTGGACTTGGTCCCAGACGGAGGGGTCCAGTTTATGGCGCCAGGGTGCATCCCTCCCTCTGGTGCCCGGTTTACATGATTGTACTGCAGTCACTTCTGACGCTGCCGTTGGATTATTCAACATTTAAGCTGCTATTTCAGACGAGTTATCATGTCAGTTTAACCGAGACGGTCTGTGTTGTTTGCGGCGTGATTCGCTTCATAGATCAGCCGGCACTCGTCAGGCTCTTGAAGCTCTTGGAAACTCGATCTAAACGTGTTTCTGTATCTATCTAAAGGTGTGTAAATAACAGAAGTCATCAAAGCAAAGTCCTGTTTCTATTACATGCACCAAAAGAATAAAAACAACCTCAAGATGTCAGAGAGGAACAAACCCACTTGGCTCAGATTGTTATGGTGACATGTAAAACACGGCAACCAGCAGTGAAGGTAACAGAAAAGACTGATGATCAAACCAGAGGAACTGCAGCCACCACAAAAAAAAACCTCCAGCAATAAAAAGTAATGGAATAGAGTTGGTTCACGGTTAACGCTCACAAAGCTGTAAGTGATAGAAGGCCGTGAGCTTTACCAAATCCCTTCACCAATAAAAAGAAAGATGACTCTTGTAGTTTGGATTCAAGGTACTTTCTGTCTTTTGTCGTCACTTAGAGAAAGTTGGGTTTTTGAATGGTGTCTAAACAAAACAGTTCACGGAAGAAAAATAAGGATGGGACAAATTTAAGGAGGAGCGGGAAGACATTCATGGTTATTGATAATGATTATAGGAGCTTCGTGAGCTTGAGTTCCCTGTGGCCTGAAACAAAATTTCAATGCTTCTCAGGGTTTCCCAAAACGGGAATGCACCCGACGCGTTTCGCTGCCCACACGATGTGGAGAGTCGGCCTGATCTCTTAAGGCTCAGTCAGTGTGGGATAAATAAATGCTACAAAAACATAACGGGCGATGGCGAAGCTCCGGTCCATGTGTGGCTCCAGTAGCAGCAACCTGCACACAGGCCTCGAGTCAGAGAGCACGAGCTGGTGGGGAAAACCAAAAGGGCCACTGGCTCCTGGATGCAGTGAAAGGATCCCTGTGTTCTCCCAAATTCCAACAGCCATGTTTAAGACAAAACATTATTGCAGCTGCGACTTTGCATTCGTCCTCCTCCGAACCCTCCTTCTTTAATTGGATGTTAAACTCACTTTTGACAAAGTTGGCAGTTGCTGTTTTATCAAGGACTGTATTTAGACATGTATTAGTGGAGGAAAAGCTCGTAGTGGGTTGTGTTGAGTTTATTTGGCTCGGTCCGAGAAGGCAGATGTGTTTGAGAACGTTTAAACAGTTACAAGTTCTCTGTCTACACTGGCATTTCTGGAACATTTGTCCGACTACACTGAAGAAAAACACTTCACATCTCTGCTCGTTGGCACGCGAGGGACACTTAAGCCGCTCCAGCAGGTGGCTCTCTGCTGTTTTCAAAGTGTTTGTTTACAAAGTAAGCATAGAAATAAAGAGAGATGGCATCATACATTCCTCTATGGATCACGACATCTGAGGTCACATGGAAATAAAAAAAGAAGTGCTTAATGACACAACAGACTCCTAAAACAGTTTCCAAAAATGCAGCTCTACGCAGATGCAAAGCCAAAAAAAAGAGAGAAGAAAATCCTTTACGAAAACATTTACCTGCATCAATGTTCCCGTGACCGGAGTCGGCCTTCTTACCAGCAAAGTGGGCGAAGAGCTAATCCTCTCCTCTTAAAAGTCTGTGTTTCAGAAGGACACGGCACTCAGAGAAAGCTACAGCGCTGAACTATCAATCAGGACGGGGAAGTGCCAGGATAAGAGCGAGGCTCCATAAAGTGGCCAGCTAAAGGCTGCTCTGGGCTGAGTGTTGCAATTAATCCACTTAAGTGCAGTTAAGGGGGTTTTCACAGCCAAGGTGCATTTGATTTGGTGAGGGGTGAAGTTGTTACTCTGTAGCGGAAAGGTTTCATCGGACAAAAGCAAGGAATGGTGTTAATGATCGATACGCTTGTGTTTCAAACGAGTAAAATATCCTCTAAGGCCGGCTCAGTTAATTGATAACCTCACACACGTTAACAAAAGCCACTCTGCAGTCGTTAAGATTCTGAATTGGTCTTAAAGTATGCCAATGAAATGGAATCACCTTTTTTAGAGGCGCACTGTTCAAAACTGTTTTCTTTGCAACGTAACCAATCGGCTTTATTCTACATTGAAGTGACCTGTGTCGTTCTCCTCGTCTCTTGCAGGAGCCCCGTTGAAAGTGTGTCCGCAGGGTTTCTCCTGCTGCACGCTGGAGATGGAGGAGAAGCTGAGCCAGCAGAGCCACACGGAGATCAAAGCTCCCGTTTCCAGGCTTAGCACCAACCTACAAACCACCTTCAGACAGAGGCACGACCACTTTGACAGTAAGCAAACACACACACACACACACGCACGCCAGCCGCTTTTCAGACTCGAGTGTGCCGGCGCTCTGCAGCAGCACTTGCGTTTTTGACGGACGCTCCCACCTGCCAGTGCACGGCCCCGGGCGGAGACAGTCAGTCTGTGTCCGTCGGCCCGTCCACCTGTCTCTCAGCGTCTCATCCTCCACCCCCACGCTGCCCACTTCCCTCGCTCCAGAGAGACGTGCACGCTTCCAGACGGACCACACACATCTTCAGATTTAGTCTTGTCTGTACTTCCTGTGTGTGCGTGCGTGAGCCTGTAAATATTGGGATCGGGTTTCTCTCTCTGAGGGTGGGAGCTCATGGGAACATGCAACAGTGCTGAGTCACCCAGGGAGCGGGACGGCTTCGGCTCCCCTCAGCCAACCGAGCGTGTCACCGGCGCTGGAGGACGAGTTTAAAGTTTGGAGTTTAAAGTGTCTGAATACATTGGCATGTTGCCTGTGATGTGCGTGGTTTGATGCGTCTGTTTGTCTGTTTGTTTGCACACATGCATGCCTGCGCACATGCGAGTCAGAGACCTTCAGATCTTACGTGTCCGTGAAACGGGGCGAGGGATCGTCGGTAACGAGGAGAGTGTGTATTGCAGCCAGATGTGAACAGGAATGTGACGTGTCGGAATGCAGTGGCTGCTCGAGCCGTCGCGCCTCTCTTTCCCTCCTCTCTTTCTGCCCCTTTGTCCCCATCAAACCTCCTCTCTTTTTACTACTCAGGCCCTCCTTTCTCTTTTACATCACACGCGATATCTCTCTGTTCATGTTGATCCCTTTAACGTTTCTGAGAGCTGAAAACGTTCCTCTCCCTACAGTAGCGCTTTCATGCTTTTTCCATTTTCTCCTGAGAACGTAGCGGTATGTGTCGCAATAGGACAAAAAAAAAAAAAAAGAGAAAAAGTAGAACGATTTCCAGGTTGAATAAGTACACCAGCATCTCTTGTAGCTGCTTTGCATTTGGTCTTTTGGGGCTGCGAGCGGTGACGTTTTTATTGTCTGCACATTTAATAATGGATGTGTTCCTGCTGAGAAAGATGGCGAGACTAAAAAGGAGCTCTTTGATACTGGAAACGCTGTTGTCTTGACAGTTTGTCTTTTTACATAACTATAAAAAAAACAGCTGTTATCCTTGGTTCACCCCAGGTGTGTAGCACAAACGTCACATCAGACTAATCGCGCAAAAGTCGAACAGAGTTAGACGAAGCCTGAATAGCTTGTGGGGTCAACTATCTGACCGAGAGAGCGCAGTCCTGCCTGCTGTCTCTGAACTGTTAGATGTGGGATCTCTTTACAAAAGCCTGCTGTGCTCTCTTCCACCCGGGACATCAGACCGTCCCTCACTGGATACGGTGACGGGCTCGGGTTGCCGTGCCATTATTTTCTGTTATCGCGTCAAGACAACCTGAAGGAGGCACTTCCGGCCGGTGAAACTGGCACAGGAAGTGCCCTTTTTTGGGCCATCCCGTCGATGACGCCGGCCGTTTGCGGTTGTGCGTAAACACAGCTGCGGCCGTACACGGAGACGGACGCAACAACCACTCGCACAACTAACAAACTCAGGAAGTAGTGTATGTGATTAGGCAGGCTCTCTTCATGCGCCTGGAGCTCGGAGTCACGGCCAATTAAGACCAGGGCCGGGAATAGTTCTTCCCTCGCTGTGTGTTTGTCCTGGCCTCAGCCTGTCTGTCCCACTGCACTGACCCCGTCCAGCAGAGCAAGCCTATGTCTGGGATTTAAGCGCTTGGATTAAGGCCCCTTCGCTCCAGACACACACACAAGAGACATCCATCCGAAAGCTCTGCAGTCCAACAGCAGGAGGGACAGAATCCCATCCCATAAGAAAAGGGAGAAGCGCAGGGACTAATTGGCACAAATAGGATGCAATTACTGTCTGAGCTGGGGTTGGGAGGAGCAGAGTTTATAGGGACGGGGGAGGGGAGGGGGGGTGGCTCTCCTTGGAGGAGGAAGTGGGAGGGAGGAGTGGGCGGAGAATCGGTCAGCTCCTCTGTTCCCATGATGGATCGGGCCCACAGATCATCGCGTATAATTTAGGGCCTTCTCTGCAACATGTGGAAATGATGACAGGGAGAGGGGAGAAAGACGAGCGCTCACGGAGGCAGGAGTCGTCCTTCTTCCTTACATTTCGCTACAGCGTTCTCTCTCTCTCTCTCTCCCGTGTAACCTTTCACCCAGATTCCCGCAGACCATTGGCGGAGCGACCCGGCAACATTTTTAATGGAAAAATCATGAGGGAGTGAGTGTTCGGCTCCCCGGCCTGTTGGCAGACGGCTGTGTGTCATAAACTGTTTTTAATGACAATGCAAGATGCCTGTGTAATGCTGCTCATACTTCAGACCCCCAGCTTGGGCCAAAGAGCCCCCCACCCGCTCCCCCGCTACCACCACACACACACACTTTTCTTTTTCTTTTAACCAGTGGGTTTGTCCAAACTCATTACAGGGCTTATCTGTTTAGCATATAGGCATTACCGCTCTAATAAACTGTAGAAAGGAAATAGAGAAGTTTGGGTTTGTCCTCCTGCTTCGTGCTTCTCTCCCTCCTCCCCCCCCCCCCCCCCCATCCTCCCCCTCCCCCTCTTCCTCCTCCTCCTCACCTCCTCCGTCTCCTTTCACTGACTTTAAACTTGTGGCTACTATGACATTCCAGGGGTGGGGGTGGACCTTTTGTTTTAATCTCTGTCAATGGAGCGTGGAACTTGGTGCCCTCTCCCCTAGCTTTGTGTGTGTGTGTGTGTGTGTCCGTGTGTGTGTGTGTTGGGGGGGCAATGATGGCGGGGAGGTAAATGGAGGGGCTGCAGTGTTTCCGGTATCCTTGGCGACACAGTGGGGATTTGGAGTTAAAAAAGCCCTCAATTTAACCCTCGCCCCTCCCCTACCTCATTTTTTCTTTTTAGTGTGTCAGGCTGAAGTGGAAGTGACAGCGCTACTCTATATATATGTGTGTGTGTGTGTGTGTGTGTGTGTGTGTGTGTGTGTGTGTGTGTGTGTGTGTGTGTGTGTGTGTCCTGGTGGCAGGCAGCGTTTAGTGACTCCCTCTGTGAGAGCATGGGAACTTTACATTTCAAAGCCAAGCAGAGGGCACCCAGAGAATCTGCTGCAGGACAGAGGTTTTGAGAGGGAGAGAGATGAGTGAAAGGGGGCGAGCGAGTGTATGCTTGCATGCACGCAAGACTGAAGGTGAAGCATTTTTCAGAGACTCAGGAATTCTCATTTTGTTCAGATTAAGAAAGTTGGGGGGGTTGAGGAGGGGGTGTCCGTGGGAGAGGGGGTCTGGATTATTGGGGGTGGGGGTGATGGACATTCCTCAGGATGAAGTAGGTCATTGTTCCCTGTCTCTAGTGAAGAGAGCTCTCTGAAGGAACTGATGAAGTGAAAGCGGCGGAGGGAGGGAGATGCAGGGCTACATGGGGGGGTACAGGTCCATATATGGGAGGGGAGGAGGGGGGAGGGGGTCGCATTATTCAGTAATCCTATTGAAAATGCCTCTGAAGGACAGTCCAGGACAAGCCGGGAGAAAGGAAAGCGAATGGAATGTGACAACAGAAAAATGCCATTGATGGTGGTCAGTTTGAAGCGGCTTGATGTGGAGAGACGTCGCCGCTGAATGGCAAGTCTGCCGCTCCGCTCCCAGACCCGGGGCTCGCTTGTTCAGCCTGACGGAGATGCTCCACCTTTCACCCCTCCTGCTGCACTCCTCTCAGCGCCTCACTCCCAAACCACAAAACATTCTTTTGCCTTTTCATCCGAGGTTTTATGCTCAAACGGTTGAGATGCGATGAGAACGTCAGGACGTGGGCACACAGGTGATGAGCGTCGTCCTGATTTCTAATGGTGACGGCAGCGTCAGGAAGTGGGTGGTGGGCTGGAATACAGTCTTGTGGCGGCGGTATTGTGCTTTTGAACTGTTGACAACGTCAATAATGTAGTTATTTACATGCACTGTGGTCATGCTGGAATCTGTCTATTGCAATAACTTGAGGAAAACGTCACAATGTTGCCGTGCGGCGCTTTTTGTTTTGCAATCGGGAACCCACAAAGCAGTGTGTGAATTTCCTGTGCCCAAACCAGCCAATTCATCAGCAGAAGTTATTATATTAATGATCGATAAAACCTCAGCCTCTGTACATGTCCCAAGCAATATGTTACCCATTATACAAATTCAATTTTCTTTTGTGGCGTCTTTTAAAATCCGACCTATAAACGGGCATGAAATGTTAACAATGTGAAATTGTTTGTTCGGCTCTCTGGCAGCCTCGGCATTTACTCATCGCACTAATCCGCCTCCTCTTTCTTCCCCCAACAGACTTTTTCCGTGAGCTTTTGAAAAATGCAGAGGTCTCGCTGCACAACATGTTCGTGCGAACGTACGGGATGATGTACGTGCAGAACGCGGAGCTGTTCAAGAACTTCTTCGAGTCCCTGACGCGGTACTACGTGTCCGGCAGCGCCGCCGTCAACCTGGACTCCATGCTGTCGGACTTCTGGGCCGACCTCCTGGAGAGGATGTTTCGGCTGGTCAACGTGCAGTACGAGTTCAGCGAGGCCTACATGGAGTGCGTCAGCCGGCACACGGAGCAGCTGCAGCCTTTCGGCGACGTGCCGCGCAAGCTCCACATCCAGCTGACGCGGGCATTTGTCGCCGCGCGCACCTTCGTACGCGGCCTGACACTCATGCCACAGGTGGTCAATAAAGTTTCCACGGTACGTGGAGCGATCATAACGAACAGAGACGGCTTCCAGGAAGCTGTCCGTCCCTCCCTTCTGTGTTCCTGACTTCATATCTTTCTTGTACAAACTGGCTGCGGTTGCATCGCAGTGTCTCTGATAACATAAGCCACGTTGACTCTTCTGGGAAGGCATGTTTTTCCACTGCAGCGAGTGATTTATTAGGGATAAGTTTATACTGCTTTCTGGAGTTGAAGTATAACTTCATGCAGTCTAAGTACATGTCTGTGTGGATGAGTGTCCTGCTAGGCTGAAATGATAACAGTCTGCCTCCTGCCTTCTCCAGGTCACTGCCTCTCCCAGCTGCGTGCGAGCGGCCATGAAGATGTTGTACTGTCCCTACTGCTCGGGCCAAGTGGCGCTGAAACCCTGCCAGAATTACTGTCTGAACGTGCTGCGGGGGTGTCTGGCCAACCAGGCCGACTTGGACATCGAATGGAACAACTTCCTCGGTAAGCGACCGTCGTGCGATCAAAGACAGCTTCTGCAGCCGACTGAGAGAGCACCCTGTGTTTGATTTGAAAGTATATTCATTAAACTCCCTGCTTCTATGTTCTATTCAAACTCGCATTTCACCCCCATTAAAAGTTGGATCTAATCTACCTCTGCCTTATCTAAGCATGCACCCCTTTTGAAACCATGAAACCAGTGTGACATGATGGGATTGGGGTAATTAGATGAAATATATACATATGCCTCCAGTGTATTTTGTGGGTTCATTGCACTCGAGCAAGAACCAATTTAACAAAGGAGCACAGTGTTTATTGGAGAGTAAAAAAGAAAGAAGAATCTTGTACAAACGCGTCCCTCATTCTTTAGCATCTTGTATAAGTCCAGGGAGAGGGGTAGTGCAAGCTGTACATGTTGTGACCCACAGCATGAATGCAGCTCCTGTGTTGTGTAAACACAGCGCCAGATCCGTTTCATTACATACAGGGCGCCCACCGTTCCCCTCGTTTTATTTATTCGACGCGACTCACATGACCAAAGATGTTTCCTGGTTTCTATACCGCCGTTAAATGCGTCCGTCCCTGACTGCTGACAGCGCTCCCGTCAGTGGAGGCGTCCGGTTTCTGCCGCCTCCTCGCCGTGCAGCAGCTTTTCTCTGCCATGAGCTTCGTCTCCTGCTCTTAGGCATGTGCTTCCCCCTAGTGGCCGCTTCTTTGTAACATCAAGCTTTAAAAATTCTCAATGATTCCATTTCTTCTTCTCTTATTCATTTGATGTTCTTATCGTCTGGTTTTCAGATGCCATGCTGAGTCTAGCGGATCGGCTCGAAGGTCCTTTTAATTTTGAGTCCGTCATGGATCCCATCGACGTGAAGATTTCCGAGGCCATTATGAACATGCAGGAGAACAGCATGCAAGTGTCGCAGAAAGTCAGTATAATTTCACAGTATTTTAAATACTAATAAAGGCAAGAAATGAAGAGCTCCGTTCCATTAAGTTCACTCGATACTCGTTTATTTCTGACAGGTTTTCCAAGGATGTGGGCAGCCCAAACCAAGCGTGGCCTTCCGTTCCAAACGCAACATCAAAGATACCGGCTTCAACGGGCGCTTCCGCCCTTACAGCCCCGACGCTCGACCCACGACCGCTGCTGGGACGAGTTTAGACCGACTGGTAAGGACGAGGAGAAACCCAGAGCACAACTACACTTCTGCTTTGAAATCTTTGAGTCTGACTTTCTTTTCTTTTCTTCAATGCAGACAAACGATGTGAAGAAGAAGCTGAAACATGCAAAAAAGTTCTGGTCCACGTTGCCAGAAACCGTTTGTGCAGGTGAGAGGATCGCACCTGGGGACGACTGCTGGAACGGAACGGCAAAAAGCAGGTAAGATACTCACACACACACACACACACACACAATCTACATCTCACTGCCTTTTAAAGTATCGCAAAAATAATCCAACATCTCTGCTAATATTAATTCCCACTCTACGTAGGTACGAGTCAGTTGTCATTGGCAACGGCCTGGCCAATCAGGTGTCAAACCCTGACGTGGAAGTGGACATAACGAAGCCAGACATCGTGATCCGCAGTCAGATCGCAGCTTTGAAGGAAATGACGAGCAGGCTCAAAGCGGCACACAGCGGCAAAGACCCCTTCACCGACGACAGTGAGAACGGTGAGGACGGTTTATGCTCTTCACGACTTTCTTTCTGACATAATATCCAAGTTGAACACACCTGACCCTCGTGTCTTCTTCTTCTTCTTCTCTAGATGAGGACAGCAGCGGCGGGGAGGAGAGCGGTAGCGGCTGCGACTCGCCGTCCTGCGACACGGACCGGGACATCTACTTCTCCACTCCCCCGAACCCCGGCAAACCCGCCGACGATCAAAAGGTGAAGGGCCGAGGTCCGTCGGCCGGTGGCGCCGCTACAAAGGGAAGCATGGCGCTGGCGCTCTGCGGGCTGATCCTGGCCCTGCTCGCCGCCCACTTGAGATAAAACTGGCTGGGCAAGAAGAGGAAGAGAACGACCGGGAATGACGGAGCGAAGGAGAAAACTGTCAGAGACTTTAAAAAGACTGCCTTCAGGACCTTGGACTGTCCGCCATTTGGGGAGGGGGGGTGGGCGGGGGAGGGAGGGAGAAGACTTTTCTTAATATTACAATAACTTCACTTTTAATTATTTGTATGTTTTTAAGGACATCCGTGTACAGCAATACAATTTCCTTGCCAAGAAATTCACCTGTCCCCCAGATAAACCTTTACTCCTTATGGCTCTTTTGGAGCTCCGCTATGGTTCTGCTTGCAGCAATACAAACGTCGTACAATTGTCTTATTTTGGCAGTTTAATCTCATAATCCATTTTTGTGCCGCCTTCGGTGACCGCCAGCTGATATCTGAATAGTTACCCAGATGTTTGGTTGAACAGTGAGTGCCTGTGGTGGGACATGTCTTCATATTTCTGAGGATGTTTCTTCCTTTCCTTTTATTCAGAGATGGTTGTTATGGACGTTAACGGTCGTTCGAATGCGAACGCTGAATGTTTGTGTCTGTGCCTACGTCAGCCAGTCGGGAAGGAATTAGGGAGCTAGCTGTTTGTCAACTGGGGCACAGTCGGAGCTTTTGTTGGCTCCGAAGAGACCCGAAAACATCTTCTTATCTCTTGGAAATACAGTGAGAGAAGTTGCAGCACAGGTATTTACGTTTGACCTGGAGATGGAATCGTCCTTTAGAAGAGCTTTTGGAAAACGTGCATATTGTATGTCTGCTATGAGCATTATCACAACCTAACCTTCTTTTTATCCCCATTTCCTTCATACATTTTTAATTTCACTTCCCCAGCTCAAACGGTTCAGTGGTAAAGGTCGTACCTCACGCGCACTCACAGCCAATGCAAGCGAGTGATGTTGAGTTGAAAGTGTCTGACGTGTGGAGATATGTGGCTGACGTCCTGGTGAAAGGTAACCGGCGTGGAGGGAGAAGGACTCCCCTGGCATTAACCCTAAAGAAGGCAGAGCTGACAAGTCCTGAATGCCCCTTTTTTGTTTTGTTTTGGTACTGTAAGCTCAGTTCAGCACAGAGGATCTGACTCTACACAGTCTTGTTTAAAAAGAGAAGGTGGCAACACGTACGTTCATAAAGCGAGAAGAGAGGAACAAAAGACAGTGCTTTGATCAAATGAAATCAAGAAAAAAGATTATTTTAATACAGGGTTTTGTGTCGAAGAGGTGTTGTAATGTTTAGCTATTTTTGGTATGAAGATATATATTAGGTACTACAGTGGATTTTACTGCTAGTTTAGGTGGTGGAAGAGGACAATGTGCACAGATATCGGGGGCTTTTTTTGGTCAATGCACAGTTTTTATTTTTTGGTGCTTCTTTTCTTTGTCGCCCACATCCCCGGTCCCATAACACACTCGTGCCTCGTGACCGTGTGAACGGACTCTGGACCATTTGATCTACCTACCCTCATTCCTACGTTCTCATCATTTCAACTTGAGGTGGAATGTTAAACTTGTGTCACCAGTGCTACCAAAATGAATGCAAAGTAATGGTGCCTGAATTCTTTTTTTTTTTTCTTTTTTACCTTGGTACATTATTAGCAACTTCTTGAGGTAAAAAAGAAAGAATGTAGATGTTGATGATTTGTATCCATTACGTGCTCCTATTCCCTGCAGGGTGTTTGAGTACGTCGTTACCAGCTGACAAGCACAACATAAGGTTTTCTATATCTTCTAATGTTATAACCGGGTCTGTAAGTTGCATTAGCTCCATTTCATCTCTAAAACGACGCTGCATGTAGCGTCTGTACAGTAACTTATGCATGTCTTCTAACGTCCTTGTAAACATGCTTTTAGAACCAACATAGATGGTCCAAGATACAGTATTCAAAATGTTTCCATATGCAAAACATGGGTGAAAGAGAGTAATTGATTTGAATTGATCAGAGTTGGGAGGCTTTGAATATGCATTTTGTGAAAATTGGAATGGTTCCGCATGTTTCACATGTGTCTGCAGGTCTGAAACATTTGGCTGCAGGTGAGACGGACGGTAACTACTGGACACAACTTCTGTGCCTCTTGTTCGCCTTTTTGAAATTGACAGGTTGATTGTAAGCTTCCATGAAAGTTTTCTTCAAAACAAAAGTGACGTTACCAACTAAACAGGCTTCCAAATCAATGAGGGCACCAATATTAAGAATCTGACTTTAAAGGAACGACAAAGAAACCCACGTAGACGTACTGCCGCTTTGATGTAAGATAGCGGAGCGGCTTTTGCCTCCGCGGGCGACCGCTTCAATTCAGTTCTCCTGGTGTTTGTGGTCCGCCAGCATGTCCACCAGGGCTCGTGCGTGTGTTGGCGTCACGTGGAAGAGATGTGTCGAGTGTGAAGAAACCCAACTTTCTGAGGGCGGGAGGAAATGTGTCTGGGTGATGACGGTAAATGTCTGTGCTTGCGGGCCGGGGCGGCAACATCTTCCAGCTGGCAGGGAGTTGGCCCGGCTGCTGGATGTTGTTCATTTGATCCACAGAGCAACTTTCTGTCTAGCGACGTAAAAAGTTGAGTTGGACAGGTGTTGAAAAAACCTTCCATCAGCCTTTGGCCCACGAGAACAGAAGAAAGGACTCTCTTTCTGAGGAGAGAGTGAGAAGAATAAAGAAATAAAAGTGTAAATAAAGAGCAGCCGGTTTAGATGTCTCTAAAAGAGGCCATAACAGTACATCAGATTTTTACTTGTCAGAGTATCTCCTAAATGTTATGGAAAAAAACAAGATGAGATAGATGTTAAATTGTAAGAGAAAATGTATATTAAACAACATTTCTTAGTCTTGTTGAAATAAAGACTGCCAATATTTAAACTGTCGTGAATGGTCTCATTTCATCGTCTCTCTTAATGGACTGACTGGTCCCCAGAAAGTCTACAGTTTGAACGGAGAGTCATGATACTGTGAATAAGTCACCAGATGATGGATTTTGACACGAGTCTAAATGGAGCTGAGGGAAAAAACATGGTTTCATATTTTTGCTTTTGAGAAACACGGTAAACCAATTTGTATAAATAAAAAAAACACAGAGTTCACATGTTACAGCGTTTTGTCCGAGCTGGCATGCAATGACTAACTTTGTTACGGTTTACTTCAGAAAGCTGAAGCTACACTTTTGTCCTTGAATTGCTATGTTTTTTTTTAATCAACACATCACATGTTATCAGACATCTCTGCCAATCAATGAATCTTCCCTTCAGGTAATCGGATCTGTCCCGATCATCACTCCGGTGTAATGGAAGTCTCGTTCAGCTGCCACCATTTATTTCACTCTCCAGAATATGTCCACTTTGTGACCCTGATGTAGGTTCTTCCACACATGTGAGACATTTGTATACACATGTAACGCCTCATCCTCCGCGCTTGACGTGGATCTTTCTGTTGTGCTGGTGTTGTAGGCGACACTTCCCCACCGCTACCCTTTGCACTATCCTCATGCCCACGTTAACACTGTCTACATTACACTATAATTCAAGACGCTTGAATGTTATTACACATGTTGTGTATATCCCTTGCAAAAATAATTTAGGGTTCTTTTTTATTTCTTTTAAATGCAACTTTTTTATAGTTAATTATATAGTTAATATTTTATTCTAATTCCAATATTTGAAGATAACTTTATATACATTGTATGTTTTTAGACTGGAGGGGACTACTAATGTGTTGTGAAATGACAATAAAACCTTGAACGGCAGTTAGTTACTTAAACACGTTCAGTTCTTCTCAGATGGCCTACATGTGATTACAATTCACAACCAAGGCAAAGGCCGTGTCCCAGGTATTGTTTCCGGACATTTAGGGATTCTAATAAATTATGGAGATGTCTGTATTTCACAAACACACATGGCTTTGTTGTTGTTGATTCTGATGTGTATTAGACTCTACATGTAAGTGTGTTTAGCTAAAGCAAACAATAAATTAAACAAGATCATATGCATTAAAAACGATGATGTATGTCAACCCCAGAATTATATTCCTGACAATGTATATAAAATATATATTTATATAAAATAAGACTTTTTTCATTTAAATGCATAAAAACAAAAATACATCAGAAGAATTCACTTTTTTTGTTGGTGTCGGCCCCAAAAAGTATTAATGGGGTAGAGTTGCGATGGGTAACTTCCACTCCTGACTTCAGTCTCCTCTGAAGACAGTGGAGATGGTTGTGGATGTCAGGAAGAACGCAGCCCAACCCGCCCCTCTCCCCCTGTGTGACTCCCCCGTCGACGCTGTGGAGTCCTTCCTCTTCCTGGGCTCCATCCTAACCCAGGACCTCAAGTGGGAGCTGAACATCAGCTCCATCACTAAGAAGGCCCAGCAGAGGATGTTCTTCCTGAGGCAGCTGAAGAAATTCAACCTGCCAAAGACTATGATGGTGCACTTCTACACTGCCATCGTTGAGTCCATCCTCTGCTCCTCCATCACCGTCTGGTACGCTGCAGCCTCTGCCAAGGACAAGGGCAGGCTGCAGCGCATCATCCGCTCTGCTGAGAGGGTGATCGGCTCTAATCTGCCATCCCTCCAGGACTCTGAAGCGGGCGAGAAAGATTGTAGCTGACCCCTCTCACCCTGGACATGTTGGAGTCCCTTCCCTCTGGCAGGAGGCTGAGGTCCATCAGGACCAAGACCACACGATACACTAACAGTTTTTTTCATCAACAGAGCCCGGGTCCCCCACTGACTGACCCTGTCACCCCCAGGACTATCCCGTACCGTTCACTCCCCCGCACATCCCTCCACACCTCATATTTATATTTAAATCTTGTCACTTTACTTTACACTTGTCACGTTCACATAATCACTTCATTCCGTGCACTTCATTTTTATTTTAACTTTAATTTGTATTTTCTGCATATCAAACTGTAAATATTCAGTACACCCAATTGTAAATATTCATGCTCCCTTTTTATTGCACTCTGTTTTATGCTTATCGCTAAATGTTTATTCAAATTCAAATTTCTTGTATGTGTAAACTTACTTGGCAATAAATGGTTCTGATTCTGATTCTGAGTATGTCAAAAAAAACTGACAGCCCTGCTCACAACAATGTTTTTCTTTGGTCATTGTTCTTGCAAAGGAACAATAAGTATCTGCTTGTGAGACACTTCTGGTGCAGTGGTTGGGGTTTTCACTCCCATTTAACACAGGGGAGACAGCAGCTAATATGTGTAGTACCTAATACGTATAAACATAACATACACTACAAACCTCATATCAACCTTTTCTTGACTAGGCTTGAACTATTTTTAAAACTCACTCAAACGGGCACTTTTAGCCATTCTGTTCTACTGTACTGACTGCAGTCTGAGTATTTATGCCTTTTTTTTAACCGTAACATTGGTGCACCACTGAAATCTGTCCGGCGGAAGTTGTGCTCACGGCCTTATCACAAAAGAAATGGCGAGCGGTATCGGCAGTGAGTAATATTTCCCAAATCTTTCTCGGTTTTCTTCCACATTGCATAACAAATATATCAGCGAACACACTCCAAACATTGCAGTTAATTGAGTTTGGTCGAACCAAGTCGGGTTTGTTGCATGAAAAGCCGTTACACCGCGTAGCTGTGTGTGTGTCCCGTGAATGTGTCCCCCGCCATCACCGCTGCTAAGCTAACGTCAACGCTACTGTTGAGATTTTTTATCAAACGCTAAGTGTATTTGTTATGTGTATATGTTATTATGGCTTCTGTGTCATTGTAATTACTTGTAGATGTTGCATTTAAGCTCCGATACTTGTACGAAAAGAAACGAAGTGCCAGAAGCATCCTCAAGCTAGCACATTACTGTAAACAATGTAGCTAGCAGTAGCTAGCTAGCTAACGTTGACAAACAGGAAAATAAAAAAAAGACGGTTTCATGTTTATATCATTAATAAATTACAGCCCGTCTGGTTAATTGGGTTGTATGGGTGGGGAAAGGGTGCCATTAGGAGTAACTGTGTGTAACCATAAATAAATCCCCCCCGGGAAAACAAACCAAAACACATAACGTGAAGTTACCTAATATGACAGTTTGTTAACTAGAAACATAAACGACAGCTTAATTTATTAACTCTGAGGGCAATGTCTCTCATTGAAGCATCTGTTTTCATCCGCGCTATGTGGACTTTAATTGCTCTTTGTTTGTGCCCTGACACCAAGCGTTTGTGTCCAATAGCAACAAGCTGCCAGGAACCTTGGACGAGTCGTGATGTCTATCTGCACTTTGTCTTCACAGAACACAAGATCCTGAATGTGGGACCCACGGAGCCCTGGTCCGTCAGGGAGAAACTGTGCCTGGCCTCCTCTGTTATGAGGAGTGGTGACCAAAACTGGTAAGAAACAGACCTACTCAATATATTTAGTCATTCCTTGTGTCATTCACAAACCATAGTACATCAGAAAACAGGTAGATGTCTGTCGGTTATATGAGCCCATCCATATGTGGGCAGCTGGGGCAAAAGTAATGCCAGAAGAAGACGCATAAAAGAGTGTTGTGTTAGCTGTGCACACATTTATATGGCATAGAATATAAAGTGCCTACTTTCTCCATTATATTATATATAATGATAATTTAAGAAGCTGCCATGTATGTATTCCTGCTTATACACACTTAGATTTACTTTGTGTAAAAGGCTTGTAAAAGAGCAAAAACACATATTTTTCGACTACACCTTGAATAAGGACCCCGTAGTAGCACTTTAGTAGCACTTAAATGGCACTTACTGATAGCACTTTGTAGTTTAACTTTATTGAGGGAAATTGTACTTTCTTGATTCTTGTTGTTCTGAGTTTGTACTCATGGTTGAATGCACTTATTGTAAGTCGCTTGGGATGAAAGCGTCAGCTAAAGGAAAAGTAAAAGCATATTAGCTTCCATACATCATCTGGTTATGTCCATCTTTTAGGACACAGTAGTGTTTCCTGTTACATCTGTTAGTCTCAAGTTTCACCACTAGGGGTCAGATTTAGGCAACTAATAAGCAGTTTGTAAGAGAAGACCGATATCTACCTGTGTATTAAAACAACAACAACAATGTATCAGTGTAACCCATTTATTGAAATAAGATTCCTTTTGACAGCTACTGGCATATTGCTGCTCACCATTTTATGTTCTCTATAAACTGCCAATGCTCATATGAATGTGACTTTTAACTTTCACTTCACACAGCTCTTAACTTTCATCCTCATTTATTCCCAATTTGAATGCATTTCTTCAGTTTCCACATTAATTTATTTCCAGATTGTTTTCTCAACGTGTGTTGTTTCTGAGGAATTTCTCTGTCTTCCAGGGTGTCTGTAAGTAGAGCCATCAAGCCGTTCTCAGAGCCTGGCCGTCCACCTGACTGGTTCTCACAGAAGGTAAGACATCTACAAACCTAAAAATCATTTTCTCTTCATGTCTTTTGAGCAGGTTACTATTCCGAGTTCTACTCAGGCTGTGGCCAAAATGCTCCTCAGTATAACAAGCTTTCTCTCTGTTTCTCAGCACTGTGCCTCACAATACTCCGAGCTGCTAGAGGCCACAGAAGCACCCAAGTCAGTACTCTAACACAGACGTAGCCAAACACCTCAGAATTCTAGTAATGTGTCGACACTTTTGTTGGTGAACGAAGGTCAAATATGGTGTGAGTTAACCTAAAGCGCTTTTGCCCTCCTATACTGCAGGCGTAAGCGTGGTGAGAAGGGTGAGGTGGTCGAAACCATTGAAGATGTCATCGTGCGTAGGCTGACTACAGAGAGGATAGAGGAACTGAAAAAACTGCTGCGAGACACACAAGAGCAGTACAGGTACATACACACTTGGGGTAGAGTGGTCGACCTGCAACCGCAAGGTAGTCGGTTCGATCCCTGGTCCCGTAGTTCCTTGAGCAAGACACTGAACCCCCAGCTGCTCCCCGGGCGCTTCACAGCAGGACACTGCTCCTAAATTGCTAAGGATGGGTTAAATGCAGAGACAACATTTCATGTATTTATGTAAAATATGTTAAACATAATAAAGTTTAAGTTTTAAAATACAATAAGTTAAAATACATTTGATTGCGTGTCATGATCTTTAACCCCGCTGTATTTTCTGTCCTGCAGGAAGTTGAAGAAGGATATGGATCTGATACAGATGGGTCACATGGACTCCCAGCTGAAGGAGCTGTGGGCAGAGATCACACTGTGAGACTCTTATCAGTTCTTCTGTTTGATAACATTTTACAGAACAAGATATGCATGGCATAGAAAAACGGTTACAAAAAAAGCTAATTCATTTCTTTTGGACTTTGAGGGTCACTCAGCTTTGTATTCAACACCACCGTGACAGAAATTTGCCACAGAGAATTCCCATAACTTCTTGGCCTTAATGCTGCTCTAGCGTGTGGATATGCGCCACATTACATGCTACATGTTTCTCTTGAACAGATAGCTGTCTAGTCGGGCCGTATCTGAAAGCCCCTCTAATTTAATATATAGTGCACTACATTTACCCTGTGCCATTTTTTTTTATGACCGTCTATATTCTGAGTGTGTAAGTGCTTCTCAAAAACTCAACACTGGAACAAAAAAAAAGTAGTGCACATTTACCACTTTCTGTCAATCCCATAATGCAGAGCGTTGCTTTTCATAGATGTTAAAATGAACCGTGTTACTCAGCATCTGTCGGTGATGACACCAAAAGAGTGTTAGAAGTCTTCATTCACGGCTCACGGTAGAGTGAAGTACTGAGTGTCTAGTTATATTGAGGGGAGTGAATGAGAGAACATGCCAACAGTTATCACTATAAAGCATGGGAGAGGGTTCAGTCCAACCTCTTTACCTTTTTCTATTATTCTATTAAACTGTGATTTTCTTTCTTTCTCCCAAACACAGAAAGAAGAAGCAGGCTGAGGAGGAAGCAGAACAGAAGAGGAAAGCCACAGAAACAGCGTTCCAAGGTAGGTTCAGTCTGCACTGTTGACCTGCATCAGGAAATCTAAATGTCTCGGATCACGTGAGTATTGGCAGAGAACGTCTTGGTTATCTCTGTGGCGGGTGTTGCCACACATTCCCCTCACATGACCCGGCATGCTGCCATACGGAGTTTAAAGTCTCATCAAACACACTGCTCTGAACCACACGTCTGTTTTTCAAGGTGTGAGCTCTATTTTGCCGAGATAAACGTTTCATGAACTTCATAGCAATCGCAGTGTTGTGTGGTTTAATGACGGTTATACTGTGTACTGTCCATTGCTCTTTATGTTAAGGATTAAGGGCAATCTATGTATAACAAGTAGTGTGAAGTAATATGTAAAAATGTATATTCCAGTCAGGGCTTTCCCAGTCTATATACAACAAATCTACCTGAATACTTTTCTCTGCCCTCTACTTGGACTGTTTGTTTTTATTACTTGTTAAGACAGAGTGACTGTTTCTCTGATGTGCTTTGGGTTGACATGACTCTTAATTTCTGTGCTGCAGTTTTTTTCTTCTAACTCCTGTAAGAAAGAAAAAAACTAGTCTAAACAGATTGATATATTCTTTCTTTCTCTGATCCTCTCTGTCCCTCACAGCTCGTCAGGCGCTGAAAAACACGCCTAAGCGTCTGCCCAGCATAACGGTCCGTTCTCCTCTGGGTGCCAGCCCGCCCACCGTGGACGCTGTGGCCGACTCTTCGGTCCCCGCGACACCCATGGATACAGGCGGTGTGGCCTCCGATGACACCAACACCACCAGCACCCACTCAGTTGTAAGAACATCCTTTAATAGAGCAGTGTTTGCCTTATGTAGTTATGTAGCAGTGATGAGATACCACAAGAATACGGCTAATACAGAGAGAAAAATATGTTGTATACGGTTTTCTTTATTTTATTATGAAGGGAATTTCACACTCACTGCACTGAAGTTTAATTCAGGCTTCACTGTAATCGATTTAGAGGCTGTCGCATGCATTAAAAGTCCCTGCTGTGTTTGTTTTCATTAATATCTTGACATTGATTTCAGAACTATAGACTCCACAAAAGGGCCCATCTGTATCTCCGATTAGTTTTTGGTCCCATTGTGAGTCAGTGGAGAAAAAATCATCTCACACTGTGGTGTTTTTGGCACTCCCTGCTCCTCGGGGAAGGAGATGGTTGAGATACTTCAGCTCACTGTGCCGACCGCTCTCACTGACTCTTTGTCTCTGCCAGGCCCCGGGGGTCGGAGTGTTTCTCCCAGCGTCGGATGCTCCAGGCCCGGGGCCCAAAGACGGAGCCCTGGCGGCTCAAGTAGATGACTCGCCACAGAAGAGGCTCCTGACCCAGAAGGCCACGCCGCCGCCCTCCCCTCTCCTGTCGGAACTGCTGAAAAAAGGCAACCTCATCACGGCCAGCCCCCGCCTGGTAAGAGCCCGATCAGATCGAAAACATCCAAAACTACAAGAATGCCGGGAATTAAACACGATATGACATCATACAAGGCAACAGGCAAGACTCGGTCATAAACGCCTCAAAAGATATGCCCCGTAAACACCAATTTATAGAATGCTACTATAAACTGAAACTTGAAATGTCGGCTGTTCAATATTAATTTGAAACAGCTGCTGGTAAAGCATATGCATGTGTGTATATACATGAGCATATGGAGGATTGGCTATGCAGCTTTCTAAGACTTTTCTTATTTTACCCTGCAGTCTTTTGGATATTGCCACATATATCTTTATTGTATAATTATATGCGTGCATTCATTCACTGCTTTGATGACTTTCTTTGACAGACAGACAGACATTTGACTACAATATTCAATTTAAATGTCGATGAATATTTGTAATGTTTCCCCCCCACAATGGGTCTAAAAAGTCATAGCAATGCTGGATTAAATTGACAATTTGTCGGTGTCAGGTTGGGGAGGGAGACTCGACTGGAAGCCTCACCAACGGAGTTCAGACCGTCACCGTAGCCGCCGCCTTACCACCTGGTCATGAGGTCATCACAGGTAAATACACTTTGCATAACTGTTGGTGCCCACAGATACACGTGGTTCACATGGAGGAGAAAGGATCTTGACCTGCACTGTTCATGGTGTACAGGACATAAAGATACTGGGCTCCGACCTAATAATTAATTAATTAATAACCTTGCAGGTTTTCATTGTGTTCTCATTTACTCTTTGTGTGTGTATGTGTTTGCAGAAGGTGAAGCAGAAGCTGCAGTGAAGGTGGAGCTCGGTGAGGAGGCAGGATTAGTAGAAGAGGACCTTGTAGCAGGGACTTACATGGGAGACGAGTTGGACCTGGCGACAGTGGGAGACATCATTGCTATCATAGAGGAAAAGGTGCGCACTGTGGTCTGGTTGCCTTTTTAATTGTGTTAGACGTAAGTGAATGACTGACGAAAGTTATAGTAGACACCTCATAGAAGTCACATTACTGCACCAATATGTGAAGGAGTATACCTGCAGGAGTGAAACACACTTACGGTCCAGATTTCTTTATTTACTGAACCCCAAAGGAAGATCTGCTGCTGTTCATGACAGTAACACTCATTTGTTGAATGATCACTTCCAAGTCGGTGACCTCTGGAGTGCTTTATTCCTTGTTGAGAAGTATGAAATTCACTCAATCAATATTTCAGAGTCATGTAGTCGTGTGTGTGGAATTCTGAGTGCAGAAAAAAGGCATTATGTAACAAAAACAACATTTGAGATAATACTGGCTACAAGGTAAGATCAGATAATCCTTTATTCGTCCCGCAGTACGGACATTTGCAGGCTTGCACCGGTTCAGTCTTTTCGGTCTCTGTCCTTCCCAGGTCGACGACTCTGTGGAGGCCTTGGATGCGGCAGCAGTGGAAGCGGCTCTCTCCTTGTGTGAAGAGGCGGTCTCAGAAGGACACACCCTCCCCGGCCCCTGGGAGACCCAGGAGCTGAAGGCTTCGGACCCGGCGCCCGCCGTCCAAGACTCCGACCCCGCACCGGAGCCTCGGGATGCGACCGCGATGTCGGCCCCGACTCCCGCAGGCACCGAGACCCAGAATCAAGCGGAAACCAAACGAGAACAACAGCTCAAGGGAAACTGTGAGGGACCTGAGGTAACAGGAAGTGATGTCACCTCTGACGACGGTGCAACAGGAAGCGAGGTCACGGAGGAGGGGGCGGCAGGGAAGGAGGCCACTGAGGCGACGGTCAAGAGCGAAGGAGAGGAGTGGAGCCAGCCGGAGCCCAACCCGCCGTGCCTGGGTGGGTGATGTCACCACACACACACACACACACACACACACACACACACACACACCCTGCTGATGTATTTCCTTTTTTCTAATCCTCTTCTCATTTCTGTCCCACAGACTCTGAGGACAGCTCTGTGTCCGGGAAAGAGTCCAAGGTAACACACCTATGCACATGTGCACACACGCAACCTTTGTTAAACAGTCATTTGACTCAATGTGTGTGTGTTCTTGAACCCAGGAGGTGAAGGAGGAGGAGGCGGGGAGCGAGGGCTACCCAGAAGAAGGGATGGAGCTGAAGGAGGAGTGCGGGGAGGGGGAGGGGCCCTACCTGTCGGAGGTGGAGCGGGCGGCCAGCGAGAGTGAAGACGGCTACGGCCCGCCCTCCCAGCGCTACACGGCGGACTCCCTAGCCAGCAGCCCAGCCTCGTCTTCCCAGCTGTAGGTGTCTGTGTCTGTGTGTGTGTGTGTGTGTGTGTGTGTGTGTGTGTGTGTGTGTGTGTGTGTGTGTGTGTGTGTGTGTGTGTGTGTGTGTGTGTGTGTGTGTGTGTGTTCACGGCTGCAGAAAAAGGGCTGTGATTGTGTCATAGTAACCATGTTTATGAGTAATATGTAGTGGGGAAGTGGCTTGTTTAAATCCAGAGCCGCGTCCTTAGCGTAGCTTGCGTTTGTCATGGGCGTTCAGGTCATGACCTCTGAATCATACTAGGACTCCGTTTAATTTCTCTGAGCTATGCTGCTGACATAACAATTCTAACAGTGACGCTTTTGTCTCCGCTTGCCTCTGTGCCACTCTTCTGCTTCTTGTTTCCATTCACTTCCCAATCCTCTGTCTCCGCTCCCCCTCTGTCTTCGCTTCTCTCTCTCTCTCTCTCTCTCTCTCTCTCTCTCTCTCTCTCTCTCTCTGTCTCTCTCTCTCTCTCTCTCCGTCAGATCTACATGTGGTGAGGACCAGGAGGCAGTGCAGGCCCAGAAGATCTGGAAGAAAGCCATCATGCTGGTGTGGAGAGCCGCAGCCAACCACAGGTGGAGCTTCTTGGAATGCCGCAACCTCAGCAATGAATCAAAGTCTTTGTTGGCCAAAAACACTCCAGCAGTAGTAACATGTTTTAAGGTCGTCACCCAACCGTCCTGATTGTAATGAGCTGAATAGAATAGGAGTCGTCCAGATTTAGGAAACACTGAGGCCATGAGTGCTTTGCCTGCAGTGCGACCTCAACTCCCCGAAAACACTTTGGCAAAGCACCATAAAGTACATTGTCCATTGTACTTAGTCAATTTGTTTTAGTTCAGTGAATCCGTTCATATATTTTGTATCTAAAAACAGAACCCCACTGTGTGTATAGCCATCAAAACCCCACATTCCCAGAAACAACAACAAGGACTTGACCATGGTGTCTTCAATAATAGCTACAGGCCAAATACTATAACCAAAATATTTGTGTTGATCTTAACCCTAAGTTCAACAGAAGCGGAGACAATAATAATGTTTATCGTGGCTAATATCCAATAGCAGCCAAAGATCTGTGAAACCAGCACATGAAGAGTGGAACACCAGTTTACATTTTTGACTGAACTCTATTTTCTCCGAGTATTATTTTGAGCAAACCAGCATTGAATTTGAATTTTTCTTTTCAACACACAAAAAATAATTTACTGGAACCAAAGCACAGCATTAAAACCATCTCCCCCAGCAGTTATAGGGAAACCATGTTTTACTTTGTGAATTCCTGTTTCTCAGGTATGCCAGCGTCTTCCTGCAGCCTGTGTCAGACGACATCGCCCCTGGTTACCATAGCATCGTACACAGGTAAGAACACACATACTCTCGCTCTTATTTTTCATCCCAATCCTGCTCATTTGCACGTTTGACAGACGTTTACTCATCTCCCTCGTGGCTCCCGCCGTCCTTCCTGCTCCAGGCCCATGGACCTGTCGGCCATCAAGAAGAACATTGAGTCCGGCGTGATCCGCACCACGGCCGAGTTCCAGCGCGACATCATGCTGATGTTCCAGAACGCCGTCATGTACAACTCGTCGGACCACGACGTGTACCACATGGCGCTGGAGATGCAACGGGACGTCCTGGAGCACGTCCAGCAGTTCCTGGCCACCCAGCTCATCATGCAGACCTCGGAGAGCGCCATCTCCGCCAAGAGCCTCCGCGGCAGGGAGGGGAACCGTAAGCCAGGAGAGCCGGCTGAGAAGGTGGGTTGGGCGACTTGTTGGGGGACAAACTAGGATTCCCTTAAAAGTCTGATTCTGATCAAGCACTCGATAAACTTCCAACTCCAAACATTTCACTGTAAGTGTTGGAATCTGTCAAAATATGTCATTTTATTTGATCTATTTTGCTCTGAGACTTTCTCGTGACTTCTCCTCTTTTTTTTAATAGAACCTTAAATTTAAACTCAACCAGGTGCCCATGGTGGGGAGCACAGTTATTTATTATCTTATGTTTGAAAAAGATCTGCAGTGTATATACAAAATTATACTAAATACATGCTAGCAAAAAAGAAAAATGGCGTTGTTTCTTCAGCGCAGCGAGAGATGGAGTGGATTCATTTACCGCTCATGGAAATGTCCCCGGACCCTTAGCTTTATGAAAACGGGGCCCCCGGAACAATATATTTGAATCGCGCCGGTATATGGAGTGATCTCAAGAAAGGGACAGTTATTTGTAAAAAAGAAAAAAAGACTTAACCCATTTGTATAGTTATAAAAGCTTTATTTATGAAATGGCGTCTTTTGAAAATGTCTTATTGTTCAGCTTTAGAATTTGATGACGGTCTCTAGTGTTGGCTGACAAGAATGTATGAAGATGCATTAATGGTCGTATGAAAAGGTAAACATCCAGGAACAAAGATCCTGTTGGTATTGCTTGAACAGGAGGGATGAATGGATGAATGTTACACAGAGCCTGTTCACAGAGTAGCTTGTTGACTCAAGTCACACATTTGTTGAAGTGACCATACAGTCAGTGTGGTTCTCTTTTTTTATTTTTCATTTTATTTTATCAAAATATGTCTCAAAAGATACCTGACTAATGCTCGACATGTTTTAATTGACCATGATGTCCTTGGTACTATTTGAATGGATTGAGCAGATCATCATCATCATCATCATCATCATCTTCATCGTATAACAAATGTGGGGCCTTTGGATTGACTGCTCTGTGTCTAATATCTCTTTTTTTTAATGCTGTATCATTTAGAGATTGTATACTTGCTCCTAAGACGTGTTGATCGCATGTGTGTTATCTCCTTCCATCAATGTGGGACAATCTACTCATGTGAATAAAACTAACTTGAACTGCTTAAAATTCTAGGAGGAACGGTTTGGCTCTCTGTTTTGATATTACATTGAACAACAATATACCTTCACGTCTGTCGAATCCTTTCATATCTGAATTTAAAGAACTTGTGTCGAACCCTTTTGGAACCAAACTCCTCGATGTCTCCCGAGGTTCCTGCTGTCGGACTCGTTCCTCACTGATTAGTTAAAGTGTGCCTGAGCAGATGATGCCGGTCTCTCTCGGCGCGGATCACATGCATTGTGTTTGCGTTTCACCTTCACACACGTTGACCATACGGAGCACTTGAGGCAACTCGGTGCGGTGGTCTCGCTGCAATGTGCTTCAGTGGAATAACTTCTCGTGTCGACTTCCCTGCTGATTCATGTCCTGCATGCTGGCTGCACCTCTCCTCACTAACGTGTGTGTGTGTGTGTGTGTGTGTGTGTGTGTGTGTGTGTGTGTGTGTGTGTGTGTGTGTGTGTGTGTGTGTGAGAGAGTGTGACAGTCTTGAGTGCGTGTCTAACAGGGTTCCCGTAGTTCATGGCATTTTTGAAGTATCATGGAATTTAGAAATGTCCGTTCCAGACGGGGTTTATGTGGGAATTTTCTCAGGAAATTCAGATTTGTGGGTGAATTTTGCAAATGGTTAAAAAATATATATATATGTTTTAAAGGCTCCACCAAAAATGATACAAATCTGTTGATTGGCTTCTCTACAGCAGAGTTGAAATGAGACCGTCACAACCTTTTTATTACTTGAATTACCTCAACAGTAAAAAAACACGTCTGTAGTCCATGGAAGTGTTACGGCTGAATGGAAGTCATGATATTTTTCATAGTGGCCATGATGGGAACTGTGGTATGGTGTTTGTGAGCCGACTTGAAGATGGGAGTGTGCTTGCCTGCTTGTATTCGTGCCTAATTGTCTCAGGTGTGTTTGTCTACGTCTGTGTATAGCAGTCTCACTTTTTACGATCTGTATATTCGATGTGTGTGTGTGTGTGTGTGTGTGTGTGTGTGTGTGTGTGTGTGTGTGTGTGTGTGTGTGTGTGTGCAGCGCGTTCCTCGGTGCGCTTCCATGTTTGACGCAGACTTGTGTGAAACTTGCTTTCTCACGCACGTGTGTGTGTTTTTCTCTCTCTTTCTCACTCCAATGTTTGTCCTCCTACAGGACAGTGTCCCAATGGCCTCTCCTGCTTTCCTTCTCTCTCTCTTTGTAAGTATTCAGGTTCTCCCTCAGATTTCACCAGAACCAGGCCACGCTACGCACATGCTCGCCTCAAAGCACACACACACACACACACACACACACACACACTCACATGTTGAAACACACTCTGTACACATCTGTTTCTACCTCTCATCTCTTTTCTTTCTCTGGTTCAGTTACATTTTAGTGGCATTAAAGAAAGCAAAATAAAGCTAGGAGTTAAGTTCTTATTGGAGCCATTAAAACGGACCACTGTTAATACTGTAAATATTAAACAATTCAAGAGTTTCCATTTGAACATGTTTGGCAATGCTACCACTGTTTTCAAAACCAATAGTTCATTTAAAATAAAAAGTACACAATCAGTGTTTTTTTTCTCCTCTCCGGGAGCATGAAACAAATCCTCATGAGTAGAGCCAGACTGATAATAAAAGGGCCGATACTGTACTGGCATCGGCGTTTATGTCGACTGATAAGTTGCAGTACAGAAAAGCAGAACTAGGGCTGAGGTTTTTTTACAAACCGTGTCGCGCTGACGTAGTTTTCTCACCAGGAAGCTGCATGAAGATAGTTTACTACGGTTATGTGTTCATGTTAAAATAAATATGTAACACCATGTCTGAAACGCCTGCCTAAAATTATCAAGCAGAAACAATTAATCTTTTATTTATCGTGTGTGTGTGTGTGTGTGTGTGTGCGTGTGCGCGCTTTGATCAGATTTGACAGATAAGCAACAACCTCACAGCTTCACATGTTTTCCTGATTGGTGCTCAGTAGGCTTGCTGTAGTGTTACGGTGTCGCCTCTTCTTTAATATTACGGATTTAAAGCGCTCTAAATATGTGCAGCATCATCCACAAATCTCTTTCCTTGTAAAGTGTCAGTTGTAATCGACAACACCGGTATTTATTGACATTATTTATCAACCTCTAAGGTACTAAACTTATGTATTCACACAGAAGAAGAAAAAACCTGACGAGACGAAAAAAGACCCGATGTGTGGCGTCGATCACAACTCAAGGCCTCTTTGTCTCTCACTCTTCCTCTCTGGCAGATTCTCACACACACACACACACACCTCTGAACACAATGTTCTTGTCACCCTCATAAACTATAAGTTCTGTTTTGACACAATATCCTACACACACACACACACACACACACACACACACACACACACACACACACACACACACACACACACACACACACACACACACACACACAGGCTCCCGTAACCCTTCATCACCCAAGCTTCCGTCGACCTTCGGGTAATGACCCCATGCCGGTTTCCTGTGTGTTTCTGTTTACGTGCGATTGTCCGTGTCTTTGCATGTTCTAATTTCTTTTCTCCTTCTTTTCTTTTGAATTCTTCCTTCTTTTTTTTATTTATGTATTTCAACCATCATGTTTTTATTTGTTCTGTTCTTCATTTGGAGAGGAAGCCTTCCGAGGTGGACTTTGCTGTGTTTTTTTTTTTTTTGCGCAATCGCGTGAGGAGGTCTGACGCTGGGCCTCCCGTCACTCTGTCCAACTGACCTTTGACCTTAACACCCTTATGTGAATGTTCTTTTTCCGTCTCTTTCCTTCTCCCCCACCCTCTTTCTCCTGGTCTGTCTCTGTGCTGCAGGACGGAGGCACTAGGGGTCGCCGTAGTGCCATGGAGGCAGACCTGAAAATGAAGAAATAGTCTTGAGATTTCAGAAAGCGAGACCGTCACTCAGAAGGTGAATACTAAATGGTCACTTTGGTTGTTTTCTGAAGGGAACTGTGCAGTCTCTGTGTGTGTGCGTATACACACTTATTTATCTGTACTTTGGCGTAGACCAGGGCCTATGTGGACGGTTGCGTCTGTCGGTGTGTGTGTGAGGGCTGCACAGAGCTTCTTCTTCATGTGATTGGTTTATGTGCAGCATCGTTGGGGATTCGCTCCACTTTCCCCACGTATCATTTCACCAGCAAAGAGTCGTCCCTCTGCTGAGATGGAGCAGTGAAGAAGTGTGACAGAGAGAGAGAGAGAGATAAAGAAGAAAGAAAAAACATTTTCACCAGCAAAAGTTTGTTTGGGATCAAATGCTGAACAGCGGGACGAGCTCTACTCGCCAGAGTTGATCACGTTGAATCGTGCTGCATTACTACGAGCTGATTGGCCGATCTGTTTGAGTGAGCCGCACCGAGCTGTGCCCGGCCAGCATGGGCTGAAAGACAACAACAACAACAACAACAACCCCCACATGGCGAATCATAATGTAAAGGTCCACTATTTCCAGAACTACTAGTCCTGCATGTTGGTCTGTGATCGCTGCTAAAACGTTCTTCAAATGTATCACAAATCTTTACGACTGGATTTTCCGACCTTTTTTTTCCATTAATGGATTGTTTTTCTAAATTAAGAAAATCTGTTGTCACCAGACTGGCTTTCTTTCAGTCAGCTGGCCGATACATTTACCAGTGGTTTTGCTTATTTCGGCCTATTAACTGCAAACTTTATATACTTTACATTTGTTTGAAGTTTCACGACCTTCTCTATTGAAGCTTCCATTCAAGGAGACGATGTAACTGGTCTTCGTAAATCAACTTTATAACGGAAATAAAAACATGCTTGAGAAACGTAATCAGTCACGGTAAACGGTGCGTTGCCTTCTATCGCCGATCCTGTGCGGTACAGCGGTGCCCGGTTTCAATCGTGTTGCATTCAAGTACACTCGTGCATCTGAAATTATTTTTTAAGTCCAAAATACAAGCAAGCTATCCTGGAAACTGTTGAATGCACATTGTTTGTTTACATGTAAAAGATCACCATTTGCCAGCAGACTTTACAATTTCAAATGCCAGAGTGTCCTTGAAAGCCCCAACAGCAACAAACTGAAGGATCATCTTAACCTCAAACGCCACGGCTTGTTGTCGTCAAATGAATGGAAACCAATAGCTGCCTTTTGAAGGTAGAGAATCAGAAAGTGTCTGAAAACTAAATGTATTCTTTGTAAAATAGTTGGCTGTATCGTAAAGCGCTGGTGTTTCACTGAGTGTTGAAACGTAGGACGTGGAGTTGGTTGTTGCTGAAATAGTATTGATGCTTCCCAACTCACTTAGGATGTAGCAGAGTGCGATGCAGAAAGCGTCAGAAACATGTTTGTAATGTGTCTTTAAGTACAAAGGCAAGTTTTGTACCTGTGCGATAGATCGTGTAGAGTTGTGTTTGGGTAGCTGATACATGTGTCATGTCTTCTGTTGTACATTTGTTAAATAAAGATTATTTGATCTAAATTGAAACCATGGAGTTGCGTATTTGCTTTAGAGTCTAGGTACAAGTCATCAGCCCCATAATGAAGTACATATAGCATTATGTACAAAGTGTATAGAAGTATACTTAAAATGCAAAGCACAGGACCCAGAAAGTGTGAAAAATGTATTTTATTACAATTGCATAAATATAAAAAAGTACAGCACAATTCAGGACCGAGACCCGCCCAATCCTTTTGTTTTAGAGTGAACACTTTTAACATTCATCCATTCTGTGCAAAATACTGTGTTCATGAGGTAAACGTGTTTGACCTCCTGCTCAAAGTCAGGCATTCATACATGAAAAACATCCAACTCTCTAGATAGAAAACACCACGGCAGAACTCCAGTGCAGTCCAGGCTGAACCTTTGCCTGACAAACAAATTCACAACAACAAAAAGAGGTCTGGTGAAACAGGTTTACATTCTTGACTCCCTAGTTGAAATCATGGATGACGGGGCTGGCCGAGGAGTAGAGCTTCCTCTTCACCAGCCGGTACTCGGGCCTCAGCTTCATCACCTTGTCGGTATCGAACATGACCTTGAGCGGCGGCCAGCCGGCGGCCCGCTCCGCCCTGAAGATCACGGACAGCTCAAAGGTCGGGGTGACGCTCGGGTCCAGGAGGACGGCGCCTGCGGGCGTCAGGCCGTCTTTGCCGTCCACGTAGACTTTGATGGAGGCGCCCCGGAGGCCGCAGGGCTCGTCGGCAGAGGAGCGCACCACGTCCTGGCCGACCCTGGCGGTCATCTGGCGGGGCAGCAGCAGCAGGCGGCAGTGGAGGGCGGACGCCTTGGCCTCCGTCAGACAGCGCTCTATCTGCCGGGTCACGTCCTGCTGCAGGAGCCACTCGTCCTGCTCCAAACCAGCGTCCATGTTGGCATCTGTAGACAGAAACCACGGGCGTTAGAATAGTGGTTCAACCTTTTTTCAGTGATGTACCCCCTGACCAGTGCAAAGTGTTTTTGGTTTAAAAAAAAAAAAAGATGTAATACACAGCGCTGTGCCATCAGTGTCTGATTTAATATAGAATATATACAACTAAGTTGATGAACTTACACTTATTGAATATGTATTAATTAACTCTTTGTAAAGGATTGTTTTAAATGTAATGTTAAATATATTTAAAACAAATCTCGCGTACCCCCATTTGAGAACCACTGCGTTAGAATATGTGCACGTCTGTCAGAATGTTTTTATAAGAGTGAAATGCAAGTGAATCCGAAATAATCTAATCCTCAATACTTGTATCATGTGATCAATGTCTAAAACATACGAGTCATCAGAATTAAGGTCATCAGCTTATCAGAGACCTGCATGAGTTACATCCATTGACTGTTACATCAGCCAATTAATGTGTTCCTCCGTCAAATTATATAGTTATAATGTTACGCGTGTGGTCACTGTAGTACTTTATTCACGGTTTTATTATTATTATTATTATCATCATGTCTTTTTAAACAAAACTACGTTAAACTTTCCTGAAGGACTTACCAGGAGAGTTGCTCTCGCGCTCGCCGCAGCTCTCCACGCTCCCCCGCCGGGCTGCGCTCGTGCCTCGGCCCGGGCTCGTGAGCCGGAGGAAGTACTTCCCGATCATCTCCACGACGCTGTCGTCCTCCTCCGCCGGGGCGGAGAGCATCGCAGCGGTAAACACCATCCTGATTCCTGTGGGTTGCGCTCCGGTGTCTCCTCCGAACGTCTGCTGAGTGTCTCCTCCATGTAGTACCTGTGTGCGGCTCGAGCCGCGAGCGCGAGGCTTTTATAGCGGCGCGTTGCGTCAGCCCTCCCGAGGGGGCGTGGCCGACCAGGCCCATAGAGAAGGTTCCAGTCTCGCGCAACATGTCTGGGCATTGCGCGGAGCGAGACCTAACAGACGGCTAGTGTTAGTGAAGGAAAAACACGAAGTAACTCATAGTAACTTAGTCACCCAACATCAGGTTACTTATTCATCTGACGTATATTCCTATAATTTAAGCAGAAATAGGTAATTTAGTGTCAACTAAACACTTTCATACGAGCTAAAGTGTATGCAATTGATCAAATGTCCAGTTTTTATTTCATATACTAAGGTTGGTTTGAATGTGTGCAACTCAGAATTCTGATGAATTAATTCATTTTCAAGATATTTTTAGTGTCATATGCACAGATAAGACAGTTACTCTGTACAATGAAAAGCTTATTTTGCCGGGTCCTCCTAACACAGAATTACAATAAACTTAAAGGCAAAAAAAAAAAAATCAATAAAAATTAAAAAAAGGCACAACATATAGTGACAGTATTGCACAACAATATGTATAAAGCACACTATGCATTGCTACAATATCCAAAGTATGGTCGTGACAAGAAGTCGCAGCAGCAGCCGTTCACAGTTCAGTGATGTGTGTTTTATTTCATCATATAGACAGTTGCAGGTGGACTGGTGTATAAACGGTCTGTGGACGATGGAAGACACTTAAGGTTTGATCAAACATGGTTTTTATCTTTGTCAAACATTATCAAGTCTACACTTTGTTTCTTGGAAGATTGCTATACAGCCTACAGCTATAGCCTAGGCTATAGAGCCTACAGTATCAAAGTAACAGGATCAAGTCGTTTTTATTTTGGACTGTGCAAATAAACATAAAAACACTTTCCTGTGTTATTGCTAACTACACATATAACCCATCAATTCCGTATTTATCGTGTTACATGTTAAGACGGATGCTTTTATTGGTCATATACACTTTATTATATTGTAGATATCATATGAGACATCAAAAGACGACGTCGGGCAAGAAGAGGAACGTTGCACAGACCAACTAAGACAACATCTTCTCTCTGCTCAAGTTGTGGAGGTAGATTAGTTTCTTCATTACCATCCGTGTTGTGTATAATGTTGAATATGGAAATCATACATTTACACAGAATATCGTCTCGATTTCTAGATTTGAATGATCGTCTGTACATGTAATGCGTTGCGTGTTCTTCAGGAAACACAGGAGCAGCTGGAGAACCACATGAGGCTCATCAGAACCACCGAGACGAGATTGATGCTGGACAAACTATATATTATCTTACTTCTTTGAAAAGCCTCCGTTTAAAAAGCGGTTAACCACGGTGTGTTATGAGATGCATCTCAATTAAGTAGAATAACACAATGTGGAGTTTTCATTAACTGTAAGCCAGTCATCAACATTCACATACATAAATGCATCACCCTGTGTGTAATGAATCCATACAATATACGAGTTTCCCTTTTTGAATTGAATTCCTGAAATAAATTAACTTTTCTTGCACCAGTATTGGACAGGAGAGACTTTATAGGTTTTGTAAATGTTGGTATAAATGTCCAGACAATGAACAAAGGGACCTGAAGCCTGGAGGAGATACGAGCTGGAGCACATGGAATGAATATTTGGCTACCATCAAATCCACAACGTGGAGGTAAAGTTAGCACTCTGCATGGTTATTAGATTTCCTCACAAACAGACCTCTGGCGGTTTGGATGGCAGCTTAAGAGTCACATCGGAGGACATGGGTTTTAGTGACAGTGTGTCACGTTCCCACGCTTTGAGAAATATATGGATGAAATTACGATTGCTATTTACTAAAATAGATACTTAATACCAATGCGTAAAATAATGCTTGAGGGATTTATTACCATTGAACTTAAAACAAGCTCAGACTTTGTTTTCTTTCCATTTCCAAAATATTCTTGTAGACCATTTGCCACGTGGCAGCGATGACCCAGTTCAGGTCGTCCTCTTGTTAGCCGTTCTAATACAAGCGGGCATCGTAGCTTTGTCCTCCAATCCACGTCCATCTCTTTACTGCCCCTGAAAGCTGCCGTTCAGTTGGCTCTGGTCTCACGTCCATTGCTGTCAGTTTGCTGTGTGGTGGTGATGACCAACACTTTGTGTGTTGTGTTCATGCTGCAGGTCCCAAGTCCTTTGGCATAGATTTAAGAGTGTTGTTTTCTTCTTCTTCAAAAAAGAGTTCAAGCCATCTGGTGGAGCACGAGAAGAACGTTTGTCCATCTGAAGCTTGCAGAACGGTCCACTTTAGCAGTGGATGCAGCTCAGTTTACAGTCCGAGATGTTCCTTTCTCCTCATCTGCTCGCCTTCATTTTCAGAATTTTTTTTGCCATAAATTCATAATTGAACTAGAATTTAGTTTCCCAGTCTTACTTTTTCTTCTTATGGCAATAAACCCCATTATGGACTCATGCATACACATTCATTCAACACACAATTCAATTTAAACTCTTCCACCTTTAATGGTTTTTGATCGTCAACAGGTGCAGCAGATCAATCGGCACACATTTTGTAGTAAATACACTTCAGTAACCAATCTCGCCCTTACTGTGCTCACCAGCTGGAGGCCATCTGATGGTGATCATACCTCCTGGAGATGAACGTGGTTCCGGGATTCAAGCCTCGCGATGCTGCACATCGTCCTCCACAGCGACGCTCCTCTCCGGCGCACTGCGCTCCAGCACGCAGCCCCCGTCTGGCTCTGACGTCATCGTCGTCTCCAAAATCCCAACGGAAGTTTGGGACTTGATGCTGAAGGTTAAGCAGCAGCTTGAAGCCTAATGGATGCACCGGTCGACGTGTCTGACGCGCATCTGGTGAAGTAGACAAACGTTCCTCTTGACCACTAAACTCACTAAACTCGGACATGGTTTCAATGCGCGCGGACCACAACCTGCTGACCACGAGCATCCTGTCCCGCTGGATGTGGTCAAACACTAATTAGCTTCCGGGCGGAACACCTGTGTGTGTGTACACGTTGGTTAACAGAGATGAGGCTAATTGGCCTCCACAGGTGCGTCTGTGTGAAACGTGAACGTGTCTGCAGTTTAGTCATTTTACATTTACGTGATATAAGCAATGCCTTCTATCTGATAATATGTGTTTGTAATGTCGACTCTCCTGTCTAATATCTATATTATTTAGAAACCAGACCATAATATATGATTTACGGATAGGTTCATTCATCTCTTTCAGATCAAAGTAATCTAATGACTGTTTTTAGAATGATTTATACCATTGAATATTCTCCTTTAAAAGTGGACACAGTATCTATTGGAGCTTGGAGTGTTTAGTTTTAACATTGTAAGAGTAGTTTACATTTTGAGATCCATACTATAATATCAGAATTTTAATTATGATACAAAACTTTTATTTAAACGTTTATTTTGGCATACTTCGTTATCTAATAACATGACAACACATTTTGCTTCACTGCACCACCTTTATTGCGTTTGAACAAAGTTTCTTACACTTCACACACTTCATATACTTACACATACATACTTTGCATGTTTGCACTTCTCTATTGTTTAAGTTTAATTAAATTTCCTAAATCTCTGCGCTGTACATATCTTTCATCCCAGCTATTTTTATTTTTGTATATCTATCTCATCCCTGTTGTTTTTAATATGTTGTTTTTAGTCTGTAAATTGCTACTCTGACAAAAAAAATCCCCTTGGGGATTAATAAAGTATATATTCATTGAGTCACACAGCCTGCAATGATGATCCAATAATATTGGCTGATATATAATACCTCTATATGCTATATTATAGTAAAGTTATAAATAAACATACTCTTTCACTCTTCGGCTGTAACCTAAACCCGCTGTACGGTTTTAAGATAACTGTTTTTGTGACACATCTTCAATGTCTTCAGAGATCGAGTCAGGAAGGATCAAATAATGCAGTCTAATATACAAATACTTTATTAATGAATAGAAAACATTCAAAGGGACATTTTTCTGCATCGTGAACGATTTTACTTTTAAAACTTAACGTAACGTATATTACTTATAAAATGTCTGCTTTCACTTTTGTAAGAATTGTAATGCAGGCCAATTACATTTAATAGAGAAGCCTATTTGAGTTGTATTTTTGAGGACTTGATATAAAAATGTTCAGTTGAAAACTCCTGATAGGTGGAATGGGCATAGGCTGCAATGGAAATCTACCAGCTGATGACTAATATAGGTCATACATAATGTGGTCTGAGTAAAAATAAATGTGCTTCGGGCATAGAAAAGTTCTCTCAGAAGGGAAAATGATAACAGTGATAACAATGTGCCAGTACATATTCTTTATATGTGCATTATAAAAACACATTGAAAGAGAAACCCAAATAATCTATAATCTGTTTGTTAATGTGGTTCCTCCGAGAGGGTGCGTCAGTCTGGTGGCGGTTATGATAAAAGTGTGATCATCTTTTCTTTTTAAGCCCAGACAGTCAGAAGTGCCCCACCTGATTCCTTTTATTTGACAAACGCCTGATCGTAACAGGAGGGAGCGCTTGATACACAGTCCTCCTCAACACAAAACCAAACACACCCTGACACCATGGGGTGATGTAGGGATTATGTGTCCACTATCACTGAAGGATTATAGTATTGCTGTGTGATAAACGTTATTTCATGTATTCATTGATCATCAGGTTCTTAGCTCATACAGGAACAAGTTCTTGACTTGTTCTAAATTAAATTGATAATATGTCTACAATATGCCGGCGGTTTTTCTGGCCTGAAGGAAAAAATAATAAATAAATATTGAAGCTGAAGGAAATCTTCCGGAGGTGAAGTTTAACCTTTAATCTGCCTGAAATGCAGATTAATTAAGAGAAACTACTCAGAAATTACTTTATAAAAACAGTGGATGAAATAGACAATATGATTTTATGTACAATATTTATGTTGACGTTCATTAAAATAGTGCAGACTTTGATTCGTTCATTGAAACATTGTTCTGGAATTTTACAGTTTTCCCAGTGAAACAAAAACCTGTAACATCAGACTTTGGCAATGATTTTATTTTTAAAAAAGTGCTCTAATAGTTCCATCAAATGTTCTCATCAGTTAGTATTGAATGTGATTCTCAGTCAGTCGAACCCTCAGACTGCCTTCAGTGTACGCACAAGATTCCTGCGAGTGTGTGTGAGCATGTCCGGTCTAGACGCAGCGGCATGAGCACTACCTTACTCACAGGTGAGTAACACACACACACCTGAGCGTCGGAAGTGTATCCACTAAACACAGGACTGTTGTTTATGTATGCGACCCCGACCGCCACATAACACATTTACCCAAATTAGATCCACAACTGGTTGAGAAACCATAAGAAATACTGTACTTAGTCATCGTGTTACGGAGCAATTAGGGAAAGCATTGTTGTTTAATTTAATTTCATAGAAAAGCGCTTTTGTTATAGAGAGTGCTATTCAGATGAAGTGCATATCAGGCCACATGGTACAATTGAGAACATGTTGCCCCAGAGACTAATCTAAGACAACTGAGAACATAATGATTGTTTCAATATAAGCAATCATTGTGTGTGCTGTGGATGAACAGTCGGGAAGAGTACAGGGAAATCGTCCCTTTAACTTTCATTCAGCTGGTTGCTGTCTGTCAGGTTTAATAGTAGAGTCATTGCTTCCCTTTGGTGAAGTCCAGCCCACAGGCCTGACGTGAGTGCCGGCACGCAGCAGTAAGGTGGTTCTTACAGTTCAACCTCTGAAGCTGACTCACCTTCTGAGAAAATATCCCTTCTGTGACATCACTTCTGCTAACCAATCAGGTTCAGATGAAATGCTGCGCTCAGGAAGACTTGCCACAGAGGAGGAAGTGTCTCTCTGTGGAACTGAAGGGGAACTAGAGTGTGCAAGGCCGGTATGTGCTCACTCTACCTCATATCGCCTGTTGTTCACTCTGGGCTTGAGTCCAGTGTTATATCTATATCAGAACAAATCTGTCCTCTCCACATCTGTTCGTGACTTGATTTTGAAGTGTAAAAACTACCATTTTTTAACCATAACTTTAATAATTATTACAAACTCTGAGTGACGGCGGTCGCTGGTTCAATATTTTATGAAGTCATGGCCAATAAGGGAACAATGAGTCACCGTTAGAACGTACACTTGTGACAACAATAATCTGTGTTATACATAAGTCGACGTCAGTGGGTCACCTGATGTCAGTGGGTCACCTGATGTCAGTGGATCACCTGATGTCAGCATGATGTCGTGTTTCTGGTAGAAAACTGGTCAGACCTGCTTCTGGCAGCCGTGACTAAAACTCACACGTCTGCAGCAGAGAGTGAGTGTCGTTTTCCTTTTAAAATCCTTATCTAACGTGGTCAGATCACACATTGTTATCAGTGGCCTGATGGAATAACTTCCTGCAGAGGACCGGTTACCGTCAGATACACCTATACTCGTATTACACATTACTGCTGAGCGGGGACACATCATGGAAAGAAGAGAACAATCTTTTTCTTTTTACTTGACAAATAACTCAAATGTGTACAAAAAGTATAGTTTATGGACCAGCTGATGTGCTATCAGGTGTTAAACAAGTGACTCAGGCTACTTGACTGTAAAGTCAATACATGTGTCATATCAAAGCTTCTGTCGTCTATTATATTATATTAAATATCCATTGAACGCTCTGGTGCAGCAACTTTTTGACAATTTGCATGGAAAGGTCGCGGTGTCCAGCAAAAGAAACGCAGAGGGAAGTGTATAAAACTCCACGGTCCGCTTTCCGCTTTTACTTTATTTGCACAGATGCTAGATTTGCATGTTATGAATCACGTGTTTGGATCGAATGACTCTTGGCTCTGCCCCGTCAAGGAGGGGCTGTAAACATGGCTGATGAAACCACACCTAGCAGTTTCAGCAGCCAGGAGGGGTGTGTGTGTGTGTGTGTGTGTGTGTGTGTGTGTGTGTGTGTGTGTGTTGTGGTATGAATTAAAATATTTATTGTAGACCGAACATTTGCATTTTAACCATCCTTCTGTTCACCATGCCCTTGAAAGACCATTGTTGTGATATTAAGGTGAACTGCAGACAGCATTTTATAGCTAAATGCTGACCGTGCTTAGAGTCTGAGACGGTTGAATGGACCAACAGCAGGACTAGTGGACCACCTCCTCGAGAACATTTGACATATTAACCAGAGATAAGATAATCCTTTATTATTAGAAATTGCAGGATTACAGCAGCAGTGCACAGAAGAGACACATAGTGAATACAAATCAAGAAATATAAATAAACAGTAAAACAGTCATTAAAAAAAGAAGATTACAAACTGTTCTCTACAACAAGCAGGAGGATAATCTTCCAAACAAAAGCTTCAGGGTGTCACACACACACACACACACACACACACACACACACACACACACACACACACACACACACACACACACACACACTTTTTGAATCTCAATGCTGTGGCCGGATCTAATCACACCCCCGGAGCTATCTCTAGATGGATAGATAAGCCAACACATATTGTGATGCTTTTCACAGTTACACTGTGTGTACCTTCAGTGACAGGAGCTCACCAAACAATTAATAATAGAGAACCTTTCATCTAAGCCAATATTTGCATATATTTAATATCTAAGAATTCAGACACAGACAGATAAAATAGACTCTGCAGATAAATCACTTAAGAAGTTCAAATGTAAGAAAATGAGCTGCACTGATTTTTTTTTAAATCACTAATCTGTCATCTTGGTATATAACAAGAATATAGTATAACAGTGTGTGTGTGTGTGTGTTTATGTTCCTGTGAGCCTGAGTTTATATTTGTCCCCAATAATGGTCGCTGTCCTCAACAGCTTCCTTCAGAGGCTGAGGTTTCTCCAGGCTGAACATGAGCGTCGGCTCCCTGCTCATCGGCTCATGGAGGCGACGGTCACCGTTCATGCGCGGGGCGCTTGGCGGGGCGCTTGACGGCCCTGCGAAGGGGTTCCTCATCTCCTGTTGAGTAGGCGGGGTGAGGCAGAACTCCTCTCTCTCCTGCTGCTGCAGGTGTCTGAGGAGGGCTTTGGACAGGAGGTGAGGGTCGTCCTCGTGCTCATCTGGAAGAAGAAGAGCACACCGTCAGTGGGCTGTTTCAGCATCCGGCTCCAATCATTCATTGTCTCACTCCTTTTCAAAAGTTAAGGCTCTAACGATCTCGTACTTTTGTTAGAACATTTTGTTTCTTACTGCCAGTACAAAGATGAAAAGTTCACACGAGGCTGGAGATAACTGGACCAAAGCCAGAAAAGGTCTTAACCGATACTCTGACCATTGCCCTTCATTTCAGTCACATAGTGTGTGTGTGTGTGTGTGTGTGTGTGTGTGTGTGTGTGTGTGTGTGTGTGTGTGTGTGTGTGTGTGTGTGTGTGTGTTTACTTACACACACCTAGCTGCATGAGACATACATGCTTTTAGGGGGATTTCAGCTTTTAGCTTATCCGCTTCCCCACAAGGATTGACAATCAGGATTTGCGTATTTATAGATTCTTTTGCTGTTTCTGTGTTTTTAGAAACGGTTTTGTTGACACACACACACACACACACACACACACACACACACACACTTCCTACCATTGAGCAGGATGAGTGTGTAGCGGTTGCGGCACTCCAGCGAGTGCTCTAGTATTTCCTGCAGGGTCCTGTAGAAGAGCAGCACCTGCTGTCGGCGCTCCGGCTCCCCGAAACCAGCGCTGCTCTCCTGGGACATGCTGTACAGCGTCAGCAGAGGCGTTGCATACTCCACCACACACTCATGGTTCTGTTCTCACACACACACACACACAGACACAGACACAGACAGATACATTACATGGATAAATAATCCTTTAAAAGCTTGTGGGACTCTGGCACCAGACATGTTTGATTGCCATGTTTTACATGTAGATGGTGCTGTTATGATGCGTTACTAAAGCAGATCTCCACTGGTGAGTTCTCAGGTTTACCAGCAGGTGGCGCTCACGCTGTGCTGTGGGAAACATTTACTATTCTCTGAAGATTTCTGTCATATTCTCGGAGTTTGTTTAAGACAAGAGGACACAAGTCTTATATGGTGTAATGTTTGAAGTGTAAATACATTCTAATCAATTAAATAAATCTATAAATTAAAAGCTCAGCCTTAACAGTACAGCACTCAGGGTCGAGTAACTCTTATCAGTTTAAACTGGCTCAAGTTTTCTCTACTTAAAAAGTATCACATAGTCTCACTTTAAAGTATCAATAGTAGTAGGCTACATCTTATGCACATCATTATATATTTATATACATATCATTGGAACATCACCACAGATGCATTAAGATGTAGGAGACCGTTTTAGTCTTCTACCTGGTCTCCAAAGCTTTTCTCTGTTTTATATCAGTGAAATATGAATGACTTTGGGTTTCCTTGATGAAGTGAAGTGAAATGGAGGCCATGTTTAAGAACAGCAAAACAATATCACAAAGTCTCACTCAACACCTGCAGCCCATCTCCAGACTCTTTGTCCAGGCGTATGCTCGGTGCTCGCATGACCTCTGTCTCGTACGCGGACTCAGTAATGACGGAAATGTTTCAAAAAAGTTCTTCTTAAACCTGGCCTATATTTAGTTCAACTCATCAAGGGTTTAATAGTTTTCTGATGTCTCCCTCAGTGTGGAGACATGCGAGGAAAACACAGTTTTTCTTTAAGAATCCAACTTCACACTCGGTGAGGGATTTATATAATATAATATATATATATATAGTGGTCAGAGGCCAAACATTCATCGTCACCTTATTCTGCCAGTCCTGTGTGGCGACTGCGACTGTAAAACACGGCCGTAACACCATTCTGGCAATCACTTTGATATAATTGGTGGCTATTTCTGGCCTCACTTGAAACCCAGACTTCTTTCATGCATGCCAAACTTTCCCTCGACTAAACTACAAAAGCGGTTTTGAGTACAATCGCTGTTAGACTTGCCACATCAAACATATTGAATATGGAGCACACTGACGTGCTATCATGAAATATTGAAGAAAATATACAGAAACAGCCCCTTGAGTCTGTCACTTTACTGTGACTCTCTTTCTGTCTCTCTCTCTGTCTCTCTCTTTCTCTCTCTCTCTATCTCTCTCTCTTTGTCACATTTTTGGTGTGCAGTCTTTACAAATCTGATCAAAGGAGAAGATGTCAGCCCTCTAAGTCTTTCAACTCACGCTGGCAATAAGAAGACAGACACCGAGTTGAATCTCAGTGGCATTTACACCGCAGGTTCTCTGATTACCTTAGTTAATGTTGACTGAATACTTCTGCTGTGCACCTGAAAGACATTTCTGAATATAATCTGATTATTGATTATCTGCTTAATCTGCGTAAATCAGTTTACATCAGTTTGCAACTCAATTGAAGATCTATAAGTTAAAATAGTAAAGGTATACAACTCTGAGATAGAAGGGTGAACTATCTGTGGTGTTTTCTTTTCTTTCCCTTTGACCCAATGCATTATGGGATATTTTTCAGCCCCCTTTGATTCTTAAAACTACAGCCAATGGATGGCATACAGCTATTATTTCATGAAAGCGCTTCAGTGTCATTCTGTCTTGTTTTTCAGCCCCGCCTACCTTCCCATGCTCGTCCAATACTCTGTAGACGCTGTGCTTATAGACCCGCCCCCGGACGCCTGCCCTGTTTATCTCGTTGTTGGGCAAGTTGTCATAGAAGTGGATGTTGTCGTCCTCTTCCTCCAGCTTGTGAGAGATGTTGGCATTGAGAGGTATGAGGATCAGGAGCTTCCTGGAGCCACGACCCCAGAACGCCTTATGGGTGTCACAAAATGCTGTGATGGAGTCCTCTAAACCTGCGCACACACACATTCATTCAGATCTCTACAGGCACTAGTTGCGTTATTGAGACACTATAAAACACAAGGGACATAGAATACAACTCAGTATCACCTATGTACAGTACTATACAGTGTATAACATTACATAGATTATATTGTACGAGTCCCACTAACTGGTGAACAAATGCTCCAGTGTAATCTGAAATATAAGGAGGTGTGTGTACTGACGCGGCAGCACCAGTTGCAGGTAGCCCAGGTAGAAGGACCAGGCCAGGCCGTGGGCCACGTTCATCTTCCGCCCCTCGCAGATGTCAGACACCTCCACCTCCGACGGGCCCTGCACAGACCACAGAAAGAGCCAGGAGGACGTCATGAGACCTCGCCTCAGAGAAATGGCACGCTTGCACCCCTGCTGCCCTCTGGGACCAGGGGTAATAACGGACTGCATGTAATCTTATTACAAAACAATTCCCTTTTATTTACATTGAAAATGTACGAGGAAAATGTGGAGTAAATGCTCCTCTTGCGCCCTCCATGTGGACTTTGATTAAAAAAACGTATACCTCAGACACAGCGTCCCACATGATGTAGAATACACACAGTACACCTGTAGCTTGTGCCAGTATGGTTTTTGTAAGGGTCCTTTGATTTGATAAACTGTAAATGCAAACTATGTGAAATGCATTTTATTTGCATTAAATGTTTTGTTATGTTTGAAGAGAAAGTAATATTTGTGCAATTTTTCTTTTTGTGTGTATAAACTCCAATGGTTGGTTTTAATTCATCCATAAGTATTCAGATTAGATTAAATAAAAGTAATTGGAAATGTTGCCATGAAATGTGTATTCAATAAGTGACTACACTTCAAAGTAATCTGTGTGGGACGAATATCTTACTTAATTCAACATAGACACCCGAACTTGAACTGGATTTTAATCTGTAACGCCGATAGTTTCTATAAGGAGTCTGAGGGAACAGTGAGCTTTGTTCAGAATTATACAGCGATTCTTTGAGGACAGTGTTATGGTCATTCTTGCTGATGAAGACATATTTTAAGCCTATTTTTACTCCAGAAATGCCACATCAATTACAATCAACCGAGGCCTCGGGAAGTGTTGTTACTTTGGGACTGTTCTCTCTGAAGTGCAGCGCTCTGATGCTCAAACAGGCTATTTCCACTTCTGCCACGGCGCTCTGAGCTGCAACAATAAGCTCTCAATTGATAACCGCTCTAATAAAATCAATAATTTAAATTAATCGGGATTGTGGATAGAATTCTTTCTTCTTACCGGTCACTCCCCTGCACACTTCATACTTACATACACTTTAACTTAAACACACATGTCACTTTAACATACACTTATATTAACGTTATCTGTTTGTCTGAGCACTTTATCTTACACTTGATTTAATATCATTGCACTGTTGTTGTCGATGATTGATGATTGTTGTTTGTCTCGTCTAACGTCTCGTGTCTAATGTATGCACCTTCCGCCTAGAAAAATTCCTTGTTTGTGTAAACATTCCTGGCAAATAAACGGTTTCTGATTCTGAAGTGATTAGCCGAGGTGCTGTACGAACGCTGGTCTCTCCTTTCTGACTGTGTGTGTGACAGCATTCACACAGTTCACCTTCTCAAAACTCTCTTTGATTATTGTAAAATGTCTTTTCAATGCCACATCAGAGACATTACTTCTCTGGGGCGGTGAGGCAAGAACTGACACTGCTAAATGAGTGATATCGAGTATGTCTCTGGACCAGGACTTTAAGGGATTTACATTAAGAGATGTCTACAGTCACGAGGCTCAAACTGTGTTTTTGTATGTTGTAGCCTGTTAGGAATTACCAAAACATGCTGATTTAGACCTTTCAGTGTAGTGGAAGAGAAAGACCCCAGATAAACAAAGACAGGGTTGTTGTGTGTCTGCGTGGACCTCACCAGGACTCCCAGGCTTTTGAACAGAGCGTAAAGGGCCGAGGTCAGGAGGAGGAGTTTCCAGCATTGCTCTTCGTGTGGCAGAGGAGGTCCGGCCAGGTAGAGCAGCAGACCTGCCAGCCCTGCAGCCAGCAGGGTCTTTCCCCCAAAACCACAGGCCGGCAGCACGTGACTCAGCAGCCACCGGCCTCTATACCTTAAAAAAACAGGGAGGATGCTGTTGACCCAGTTACCGTGTCTCAGTTTAGCATTGTAATAACAGTGAAACATGTAAATATTAAAACTGCAGTCAGGTGATGATACTCTGTGGGTTTGTCACTATGAGGGACTTCTTTGATGCACAGTGGCTGGATTCTCTCAATGTCACGAGATGATGTAATGCTCCGGGGTCGCATAGCACACAAAAATCCATCTTGTCCAATCAAGTAATGTGTTCTGTAAGCCAGAGGGCTTCAGAAAGAGTTTGATTGACAGATGGTTCATCCAATCACCTAAACTAGCTTTTCCCAAACAGTTCCATTGCGTGTCAGGTTCATTTTGAATGTTAAAGCTGTAGAATACTAGATTGGGAGCATTTCGATTGGTGGCTCTCGACCTGGCGACGGCTGAGCCGGTGGCTTGTAGCTAACGGTGCTAACATCGCTAGCGGTGCAACCGTGAGAACAGAGCCAACAGCGTTTACCTGAGGGGGAATCGGAGGATGGGTGCTACGCGTGGAGGTATTACAGGTGGGGCGCGGGGGAGAGATTTAAAAAAATAATAATCTTTTAAATCATTCTTTTAATAATCATTTATTAATCCCAGAGTGGGGAAATTATTCTCTGCATTTTACCCATCCTCGCACACAGCTGCACTCATTTTGTTTTGTTTGGCACAAGTTGAATGCTATTGTTATGATCTTATATTTAGTGCAAAACAGTTCAATTGCAGCCACAATAGGCAATTTGCAGTTTGCACAGATCTAACTTGTATTCGCATTGTTCTAACAAAGTGATTGCACATGTTATTAGTTTTTGTCTGATGGAGCGATCTGGTTTACTTGAAATTTATTTCAATTGTCTTTATTCTATTATGTGAAAAAGCACTGACGGAAGAGTCACAAAAAGTTATTTCAATAAAAATTCAGCATTGACCATTTTGTTAGAATTTTGTTGCCCCAACAAAATTCTAGCAAGATTTAAAAATTATTGCATTTTGAACTAAACCATTGGTTCTCAAACTTTTTCTGTCTCAGTTCTGGGGCATGAACATTTTTCTTCCGCTAAAGACAGGCGTGACAGAAAAAGTTTGAGAACCACTGAGCTATAGTGCGGCTAACCAACCCGCTGTCTCTCACCTCGTCTTTGAATGGTTCAGCATCTCCTCCGCCAGCAGACAGAGCCCGTGCAGCAGGGGGCCGAGGGTCAGGATGAGGATTACCATGGCAACCCATCCAAACAACCGCTCAGGAGACAGAAACATGACGCCTCCTATTGCCATGGCAGCCAGCGCCACGGCACACACCTTGGGCAAAGTCCCCCGAGGGCGAGGGATAAGAGCGTCCTGGTCTCGGAGGCGACGCATCTGTGAGGGCGTTTTGTTTTTACATCCTCATCATTAGCTATAAATATGCTCACTGCAGTCAAATATAAACAAAACCATGCAAATCAGAAGTTCTAGGAGGAGGCACTGAGTCTTTACTCTGGGCTTCTCTACTCGCTGTGGACGGAAACCTGTTGTGAAATACATGGTGCCACCTGGCTCAGTCCCCATCGACTGTGTCAATGAAAGGCGTGTGGACCGGTTCGTCTAAATATTCCTCAAAGGTTCAAAGTACTGAAGAGATAAGTGATTCCACCTGTGAAAGGCTTTCCAACTTGGAAACCGACCGCCTTCGTGAACGATGTGCCTGAGGCTCCTGTGTGTGTGTGTGTGTGTGTGTGTGTGTGTGTGTGTGTGTGTGTGTGTGTGTGTGTGTGTGTGTGTGTGTGTGTGTGTGTGCAGCCTCTCCTCTCCTCAAGTTGCATGGCGGAGAGCTGTATGCTGTGTAGATTGTAAAGCTCCCTGAGGTGAATTTGTGATTTGGGGCTAAATTGACTGGATGATTTTAGAATATAAAATGTATCCCAAAGCTGAATAAACCAGATGTGTGTTCTCTGTTAATCAATAGTCACACCTTACAAGTTACACTCTCACGGGAATAAATCCATCCAAAGCCCAGCCAGGATAACCACAAAGCAGTGCAGCCACCATGAGTCCAATGCACTAAATGCACTGCACACTAGTCGGTGACCATATTTGAAATACTATAAATAAGACAGTTTAATACAAAGCAGTGAGGATTTAAGAAACGTCCTTCCTTTTCTTTCTTTTTTACCACAAACACATCACTGATGATGCCTAATTTGTGAACAGTAGAGGGAAAAGTCTAATCTAGCAGGGAGCCACTAACTCCATCCAAAGCATTTTAAAACTAGACGAGAAGAGAAGGAATAAATGAATGCATGAAGGGACTCACCTGGTGTGTCAGCTTTGATCCAAATAAGAGAGATATCCTTTGTCTTCTGTTCTCCTTCTGCTGCTCCTCTCTCTCCGCCCCTTTACTCATCATCCAACACTTTCACTTTCAATTCACGGTAAATTTATACCTTTTGCTAGAATTCAAATTACCCAAACATCTCGGTAAGGACAAGGAGTCGGAGGAGGCAGAGATTATTGGACATGTTCATGAAAGAGGAAGTTCCCATTCTGCAAATATAAATGTTGTTGTAATGTGTTTGTTTAACTTGTCAATTCTTTCACAATATAATAGGTGCGGGCTGCTATTTTTTCATTTGGATATCAAAGTGAAAACCTGCTTTATACCGATGGGGAAAATGAGTAAGCAAAAACCAAACGTATGAATAATTCAATTGAGGTCACGATTTATGACTGGTGCACACCAGTAGGTAAATTGTGGCCTCAAGTTATGTATTGTTCTCTCTCTATGGCCATTCCACACTGTATATTGCTTTAACACTGTTATTTATATATTTATATTATAAATATACATTTTATGTAGTGTTTATCGTAACAATTTCATTCATACAATTTATGTAATGTTTGGGTTGGTTTGCATCGCAACCATCACTTTTAGTGAACGCTAACTAACACGATCTATTTAACCGTTTATAAAAGGAGCCAACGTTACTTTGAGCTATTTCACCATTTGTCCATTACTTCTATCTAGATGGCTCATCCATTTACTACTTTTCGATCATTTGAAGTGTTTTGACATCAAGTTCATTCTTGAGCAGCTATTGGTTTCAACTTGTTTGGATTCACTCTCGACCGCAACACACAACGTTCATAACAGCTGACTCATGACTGTTCTTTCTATTTTTACACTTAATTAACACATTCCACAAGCTTTCCACGTTCTCTCTTGCAACTGCAGAAGTCCTCCTCTCTGTACGCGTACCTCTGGTCGAGCAGACCCCTTCTTATGTACTATGGAGGTCACAGAGGTCATGCACTTAGGTCTCTGGCCATGTGAGACTACGGCCTGTTCATTTTTACACACATATTACTTGACCGTTTTTTTAAAGGTTATTCAAAAACTTTATTTTAATAGATGTAAGAAAAATAAGATTAATTTAGTATTCTTCACCAAAATGTGTATATACCTGTAGATACACATCTTTTTAACTTTTTTTTTTTATAGACTTTGGTTGATGGCTAGTCAAAAGTGTTCTTGGTCCCATGGGGTTATGCTGTTTTTTTCGTCTCTTAAAACTAGTGTTAAAACCCTTGCTTCCACCGCGCCCTATAATTCACCCAACCAACCCTCTCATTTCACTTGTACCGCCTGCACGGAAGTATTTATTCAGGTATCTGCAAATGTTTCACATAATTAATCCAGTAATTACTCGTCTATATCAAGTCAAACCAAACACCAATTGCACTTACTGCAGTGTTTCCCAGCTGGGGTTTGGGGCCCCAACACAAAGTCATATGCATTGTTACACGTTGATTTCCTGGTCGGACATTTTGAGAAAAAGACTAAATCCTGCTGCACGAGATTATCAATCTTTTCTATAAATTTTGTTTATTATTATTATTTATCATCATCATCATCATCATCATCATCATCATCATCATCATCATCATCATCACCATCAGGGCGGTTCTTTGGTATTGTCATTTGCAGCGCGTGTGTCCATGTGCATGTGGTAACAAAATAAAGGCTCAGTATGCAAACCAAAGGTTCATGCATATTTTATTCAAGAGTAAAAAAGTGGATCGTCCCATGGGGCATGCTTACAGTGTTAGTGACTGGGGAGTCAGAACAGAGAGAGAGAGAGAGAGGGAGAGAGAGAGAGAGAGAGAGAGAGAGAGAGAGTTAGAACCGTGGCACAATTTCTATGGCACAGGGTCTCCCAGGGGTTTCACCTCTCCCAAAGAAGCACAACAAGATCAACCAAGGAGCAACGCAACATGAAGAGCAACCAGCAGAGAGAGAGAGAGAGAGAGAGAGAGAGAGAGAGCTTAAATATTAAGAATAATGTCCATAATAAATAGAATCATAATAATCATAGAATCATAAATATCATCAAATAACAAGAGGAATCATCAAGAATGATCAGAGAGAGTACACTTTGTTTTCCTTTAAATTGTGACGACAACACACCGGCTCTTCTGTTAAAATGTGTCTTGCTGCTTTTGGCTTGAAACAGCACACATTTTAACCATGCAATCATGCTTTTGGCTGCCTGAATGCCTGTGCCTCTGTATATAGAACGGTCATTCACCAAATGCGAGTTTAATATTTGTTTATCGTAATTCGTATTCGCCGTTGAGAACAACTCCTGTACACCGACGAAGAAGAGAGGAGAGAACGTGGACTCGACACTTTGAAGAGAAGCGTCCCGTCATTCTGTACAGCGCCGCGAGAAACCGGATACACAGGTTGTGAAAAAGAAAACATGGAAATATAACACAAAATGAATACAAAAAAAGAAGTTAAATAAACATTATGTACAAAATAATTGATTCATTATTCCTCAGTTCATTTATATAAGCCAGAAAAACAAAAAGAAAGGAAAAAAAACCTACCACAGTGAAACACAGAGCACGAATATAATCTTCACATTATTATCAAAGAACTTAACTCTGCATGCACTGATGCGTTAATATAAATGCTTTACAAAGACCTTTTCTTCTGCCTTCTTGTTGTTGTTGGGGCGGCTGTCTTAACAAGAAGAATCAGTTTCCCCTGTGAAATTATTTCCTGCTTTTCAGGCCAGAGATTCACGGCCAGCCCTGCTGTTTGGGAGCAGACGGCAACGCGGGAAGAAAGGAGGATGTAGAAAGAGAATGAGTGGAGTATGACTTCACATTTCACCCCCCGGGCACATCGAGCATCATACGTCCGCTATACTGCATCTTGCATCTTGTGCAATAAAACCTTTCTATGTAACCTATTTACACGCAACAGGTCGGGATAAACACTCGCTTCAGATCTAATCCAGGCCCAGTTTCAAGACTTTCCCGAGAGCTAGCTGGCCTGGGACCAGAGGGGTGGTGACCTCCACTTGGCTTTGTGGAGGATGGGTACAGTGTAGTGCTACAAAAGCAAACGGGAACCTCCTTCCAAGAAGAAGAGGACAGCAAGGGCTCAGATTAGACTGCAGCTGAGATGATCTCCACACATCTCTCAGCAACAGATACCACACCACACATAAAAAAAAAAGAAGAGATCTCGCTGTTGCCCGGCTGATGGCGAGATCAGCTCGTGTTTGCAAACGGAAACACATTTCCCAATAGAACCGCATGGACATTTACATGTTAAAGCATGTGCACACACACACACACACACACACACACACACACACACACACACACACACACACACACACACACACACACACGCAGGCAGGCATGTCCGCAACACTAAAAAAATCTACCTATCCACTTCCTGTTTGGGGATGCAAACAGGAAAGAGAAGCATACATGTCTTCAGCGCCCTCACCCGCGTGCAAACACTCGACCCCGCCCGACACAGCCACGCCAATCTGACACATGGCCACACACGGTGAGCAGAGCAGCTCCTCCTGTTTTGCATGGTGAAGTGTTTGTAGTTTCTTTCCCGTTTGTTGTGCAGGTACATGGGAGCTGTAGTTCTTTAAAGAGGGCCGAACAGTTCAGTGAAGAGACTCAGCCTTTGGTGGTAAAGTCCGGTTACGCTCATGCCTTTACAAACAACTGCGGGCAACGGGGATGGGCTAGGTAATTGTGTGTGTGTGTGTGTGTGTGTGTGTGTGTGTGTGAGGTCGTCTGTAGCCTATTCAGTGAATGTAATACTGTGTGTGTGTGTGTGTGTGTGTGTGTGGTGCATTTTCGTTGTGGATATATGCCTAAGTACATGTGTCTCTAAATCCGGTACCTCATCAGAGTTGTTGTAACTGCAGGTATGTGTCTGGGCTTGTGGGAGTGAACGTCCATCACTGTATATTGCTGTTGCTGTCGGTCCCGTTGGGCTCTCCCATGTTCATGCGGCCCATCGACAGGCCCACGCTGTTCACGCCCTCGCGTCGCGGAGGCATCCTCTCGTTGATCCGATCCAGGCCTTTGGCCTCCTCGAAACTCTTGATCCGATGCTGCGGAGAGAAGCCCCGGATGGCTGCGGAGACAGGCGGGCGCACAGCCACACGCAGACACACACACACAAACATACATACATACATACGCGCGCACAGAGTTAATATTTAACTAGACATTAAGTACCATCTTGTGTATCCAAACCCCTGGGATGCTTTGAGGGAAATATTCAGAGACTCCAAAGCACATTTTATTCACTTATGAAATGTGAATGTGCACAAGTTTCCAAAGTCTGTTTTTAATTCAGCTTTTAAATGCTTTCAATTGAGGACATTTCAACAGTTTTAACCTTTAGCAGGGGGACATTTGGGGTTCGGATGAACAAGGTTGTGTCATATTTGCACATTAACAGGGTTCTTACACAAACAACTACACACATTATTCACGTGTTCATCTATTGTCTGAACACTGAGTGGGGATCAGTTCGACCTGGTGCTGAAGATCCTTAAAACCTCTGTGAACAGTCAGTCAGACGTTTGTTTTGAGCGTTTCCACTTATATTTTGGACCCTGTGAGTCAAAACTAAAAGTTAAAGACAAAAGTCAGATGTCAGGCGGATTCTTTTGACCTTAGATTTGAGCGAATGTATCTTTTTTTTTTTAATAATGGTCTTCAGCTTTGTCGTAATTCCTCTTCCTCAGCGAGTTTAATGAATAACATGCACTCCAATGTTTTAATAAAGAGGCACTACACATGCTGTCAGTTGACCGACATCATCAAGGTTATCTTGGTTTGTAGACTAGAAATGTTTCAAAGGAATAGTGAAGTGACCTCCCGCAGGTCGTTAGCTTAGCTAAGCTTAGCTTAGTTAGCTTAGCCTAAAGTCTGTCTTCAAGCACTCTGAAGCTCACAAATGAACACATTGTATCAAGTTACATGCTGGAAGCCCAACTTTACGTCTTTACATTTGTGTTTGTGTACAAATTAAACAAGCGTACAACATTTTCAACGATTCTGTTAAAATGCAAATGAGGGGCATTGTGTATATAAGACATGGACGCTTACCAAGCATGAAGGATCTAACAAAAGGATGTTGTTGGTTATATTATGGGAAATGAAGGCTGCAACTAGGGATTCAAACTCTTTTGCTTCAGCTACACCATTCAACACTGTTATAATCCGCTTCTTTTGAGTCTCCCATTAAAGAAAGGGCAATCATAAATAGCTCAGGCGCCCCTTTAAACTGGACTAAAAGCGGACTACATAAAATCAGATAGAGAACAGTTAGAGTTAACACTTATAATGCTGGTGGTCACAAAAAGCTTTGAGATCAGCTGAACTCTGTGTGACAGAACCTGATGACACCTACCACCTAGCTACAAATTATCACACATAGCAGAGAAAACACGAGAGATACCCATCATTTATTTGCTTAAACAAATTATAGTTCAGGACTTCAAAAAGGTACAAACACAGAGGGACTACAGTTAACAGAAGCGTGCAGTAATAACACAGTAGTATACAGAAGACACACTAAAGACAAACGACCACAATCTGTTCAGCAGCACAGAAGAACCTGGCAGACCTGTTCTGGCTTGAATGATCAGCGTCACGTGATCAGAGGAAGTCTATGATTGGTTAGTAACATGAATAGAAACATTCCCTTAACACTTTGCGTTCATTCGTAATAATCATCTCAGGTCAGTCTGGTTCTGCTTGCTGGGGAACAGATTGGTTGCATGTTTATATTCTACAGAATTATAGCACCTATGCAATATAAAGGAAAGACTGCACCACACAGTGTCCCTGCCCACCCTGTGTGTGTGTGTGTGTGTGTGTGTGTGTGTGTGTGTGTGTGTGTGTGTGTGTGTGTAAACTGGGTGTGATATGCCATGTGTGTTTGGAGAGAAGGTGTAGTGGTGTTTCCTGTGTCTCAAGAGAAGGAAAGAGAAAAGTGTGTGGAAGCTTCATGTGCTGTAATGTGGTGGCTTCAGCGTGAGCACTGATGTGGTTAGAAGAGCTCAGTGTATCGTGGGTAAAAAAAAAATCTATGACCTTATGGACATGGGTGGCTGAGAACGCAGCCATGCTGCACACACACACAAACACACACACACACACACACACACACACACACACACACACACACACACACACACACACACAAACACACAGTGAAATGAGTGGGAGTTTACCTTCAGCGTCCTTAACTGTCTCGATGGCTTCAATGGCCTCAATGGTAGCTGAAGGATGGGCAAAAAGAAAAGAGAAAGAAAGGAGGACATGGAGAGAAGATGACAAAGATATACAAAGGAAGAGGAAGAGAGGAAGTGAAGGCTGAAACATGCTTCTGTGCAGCTGCGCATAAAGGTGAACGCCAGGGTGACCGTGGCTCAGGGAGGAGCCTTCATAATATCAGTTAAAGGGCTACTCGGGTCTGTCCAGCACCAAATAAGAAAACACAACTCATCACAGAGAATGAAGCAGATAAGACAAGAAAGTATAACTTGTAGTGAGATACACATCAATACAAATATTTGTATGACGTCATAGAGGCTAAGATGCCTCAACTTCTCCAGTTCGAGACCTCCGTTGCTCTGCTTCTCTCCCTCCCTCTGCCTGACCACTAACCTCTATGAATAAAAAAATAAAATGCTCCCACCCCCAAAGAAAAAAACCTCATAGCTCACTGTTATACAGAATATATGCAATTTGTGTTAGCAGACGAGTGGGTACGCATGACTCAGAGACATGTTCCAGGCTGTGGTCATGTGAGGCCCAGAGCAGCACGGAGCTATGGCAGAGGGCACCTGGTGTTAGCAGTAGCTGGGATTAGCTCTCTCTCACATACACACACACACACTTTGGCGGTCTGTCCTTACTCTCTGTCATTCTCTAACTCCTTCTATCTCTCACACACACAGCCAGCAGGCTGTTAGTATCCTCAGCGCCGGTGAGGTGGAGTGGGTGAGCGAGTCAGTGAGGCAGAGGATGAAGAAAAAAACAGCGGAGGAGGAGAAGAGGAAAGAGGGCTGGAGATAACCGGAGGATGGTCCGAAGGAGAAACTCAAACTATGTGTACTTGTGTGTGTGTGTGTGCGTTTTAGTTCTGTTTTCGAAAGTGTGTCCAGTGTGTTTGTGCGTGTTCTACACTCACCGCTCTGCAAGGTCTGCTTTCCCCCAGACAGCACTCCGCTGGGCAGCATGCCCGTAGGGGTCAGCCCCTTCAGGGTCAACACGTTCTCACTCTCCTCCCTGAGAGACAGACAGAGGCGGTGTATGTGTGTGTGTGTGTGTGACAGGTGTGTGTGTGTGGATAAAAAGACAAAGAAATACAGAGAATTACAGACTTCCCCTCATTGTGCACCTGTAAAACACACAAAACATGCTGGTGGGTTAAAACACTGAATGCTGAACGTGACAATCTGGTGACACACACACACAACCCACCGTAAAACGGAGAACATTTTCGCCATCTTCCCGATGGCTCGAATCTTGTTTTTGATCACCTCTTTCCTGGCTGCTGCTGCACTGGCTGGAAAAGCGCCACACAAACGCATTCATGTGATTTATTGTCGTCATTATCTTTCCAAATTTGCCAGATGTCTCGTGTCTCAGGCATTTATTCACAATTACGCAGGTTTGAGTCAAATTGCTTTGATGTCAGCGTTGAGCGTCTCTTACCGTCGAAGATCTCCTCTCCGTCGTTCATGAGTTCGTCGTCAGAGCAGATACTCAGGACGTTGACCAGCATCTCAGTCACTGCAGACACACAAGACGCACAAACTTATCCAGGGAAGTATTGGAGCACCTCCGGTTCGCGCCCAGCTGGGGACGCTTGTTGTGTGTCATTCCCCATCGCGCTCTCGCCTCAATGCCTGTCATCTCCCCGCTGCTGCTGTCCAATTAAGGCATAAAATGCCTCAAATCTGACTCAACTCTGGTTACCCACGAGTCCGTAATCCTGTAAGTACGGGCTGTACACCTTTTTAAGCCGATCTAATTGCTATTTTTGGAGAAAATTATAAAGTGGTACAAGAACTGCTGTGAAGTACATTACAATGATCTTCCCCTAAAACTAAGAAATGTATTATCCCGTGTACCGTTTCAACCTTCAACTGTGAGATCCAGCGAGGACATGGACATGACGTGTGTTACTTCATCAATCACTGCACAGGAAACAGCCGGCCACTCTGTTTTTTTAAAGCTACATTAGATGGAAATGTATCATGAATATAATTTGCATTGTTGCTACGACTATGATTTAATTTTTGGCACAACACTTCTTTGTCTTCACTTATTCTACCTGTGTTAACTGATCCACGACAGCTGCTATTTCACTTCATGTGAATTAAGATGAGAAGAACTCCAAATAGCTCAGATTTTAATTTAGCCGAAAGAAGGTTGGTTTTGATCAGCATTTCAACGAGTTTAAGACACGAGCATTTCATTGTTACGGCGTCACTGAAGACAGCTTGGCCCTATGATGTTTTGATTAAAATACAACAGTGTGAAGAGTCTAAATAAAAGATATGCGTGTGTGTGTGTTACCCTTTTCTCCCACGAAAGGCAGCGACCAGGTGAAGACGTCCATGAAGTTGGGCAGCCAGTAGGGGTGAGGCGAGCAGTTGAACTGACGGATGTTCATCACATTGTTCTCATACTTCAGCACCGCCGCTGCACACACACACACACACACACACACACACACACACACACACACACACACGCACACACACACACACACACACACACACACACACACACACACACACACATCAAATATCATGTTCATCATATATGCAGAATTGTACTGTTCAGTCTAAAGTAATGTCAACGATGTGTGTGTGTGTGTGTGTGTGTGTGTGTGTGTGTGTGTGTGTGTGTGTGTGTGTACTGTGTGTTCTGAGTGTCAGACCTTTGTTGTTGTAGACATCCAGGTAGTTTGGAGCAGAGAAGATGGTGATGAGAGAGGGAAAACCTGTAGTCTGACTCTTCCTGTACATACGATACCTGAGGAGAGAGAGACAAACAACGCCCACGTTGCTGAACAAAAAAATAAAAAACAAACACATTGTGGAGGATTTGCTTCAGAGGACTTTGAAACCAGACAGACACTGGTTGAAGGCGAGACAGAGACGCGTTTTAAACCTCGCAAAATGGTTAAAGTGAGAGTGCCAGTGAGCAGGACACTGGGCCGCCAGCACAAAGCTAACATTTTGAATTAGGCCCAGATCTTGTGACATAGTCGCAATAAAAAATCAAGTCTGGGTGCAATTAGTTTCAAGCATGCAAACAACCTACAGAGATTAGACATGATAATGAACTCAAGCACACGTTTTTAATTTGTTCCCACCAACAAAGCACAAAAGCAGCCTCTGCCAGCTGGGTCCCATAAGGATAGGCTAATTACCAAACTCATCAGTAATCAAGAATTTGGGTTATTTATTCTAGACCAATATAATCTGTGTGTGCAGCATAATTAGTTTGCTGCTTACTTATCAGAGTGATTTTAATAGTGTCTGTTATTATGGCGGTCCAGTGTCCGACATGCATCAGAGTCATCAGCAGGAAGGCTGGTTCTTGTTTTGGTCTTCGCTGATGAACAAACTTTGTCCGTGTGACCGTGAGCCAATCAAATCAAGGCAAAGTAATGGCCTCGTATCAAACAGGCCCCTGATTGGCTGCCTGTTACCTGGCTCTACCACAGTGGCACAGACGTCAACGTTGCACTAATGTGAACAGTTTTCACAGTTAGTATGCAATAAATCAACATATTTTAAATTGTTATATTGTGGAATAATACAATAAGTGCACTGTTGTACATCAATCACAAAGAAAAAACAATAGTTTTCCAGAAATGCGTATAGGTACAGTTCTTTTGTGTTGTCTGAGGTGTTCCTGGAGCAGTTTTGCTCCCATCCACAATATAGGTCAATTTGTTACATTAAGCACCATTTAGAAGTATGAACTAAAACTGTAGTAGTGTTTGGAATGGTAATGCGTTGTGTTTCCGGCAGCCCGTATGCAAGTGCACCAACGTTTGCTGCCCAGCTGCACATTAGATAAAATGCTGTTAATGGGTTCACCAAACAGCACAAACCACAGCGACAGCACCACTCACAATGCAGCAATTAAGGCTGCACTATTATATTTAGAGGATTTACACTAAGATAGCAGATGCCAGGGATGGATTTGTGGGTCTGGGAATTGTATTTTTGCCCTAACTGCTTTATTTAGACTCGTGGTGCTAACCTCGCATGGCTCTTTGCCGTTCCACATTGTTGTCAAGAGATGAGTTAGTGGACTTGCATGTTGTTCAGGCTGCTGGTGCTCTCCGTCAGACAATCTCTAACAATGCTAATAACACAGTTTAAGTGTGACAGAGGGGAAATTGTGGAACCTCTTTCCCCGTAATGTGCCAGTTACCCGACAAAGAAAAAGAACAGCTCGGAACATGAAGTGTCGAGGTAAGCCATTAAATTAAATGGAGCTCTCTTTTAAGCCGAGAGAAAGGACTGAGTCAGTCGGTCCGTCAGTCAGCTTACCCGGCATCCTGTGCTTCATGCGCTCTGATGATTGACAGCAGGTTGTTGGTCTGTAGGAACTCGCACACTGCCGGGTAACTGTGGACAACAACAGACAGACACAGTCAGTTCATCTGAAGAAACACGCACAAACATCCAGTAAAAACATAGCAAACATGTCACTATATCAACAATGCTGGAAACTACAAAACACATGGAAGTATTTAAAAGACGAGCAGGGGGAGATGAGTGGGCCTCTGGTCTTCAGGTCGTGTCTCACGGAGACCAGTAGGGGGCATCAGCGAGCACAAGGCAGGCCTGAGCTCATGGCCTCCAAGCTTCACTAGATGGTCGATTGATGCTGTGTCTGATAAACATAGAGAATCAGTGTTCTCCACAGACACCATGTCATGAGGCCCGGGAGCAACACACTCTACACACTCTACACACTCTAAGCGACCGCATTGACTTCAGCTCCTCGTCGATAAACGCCTCCATTTTTTTTTATTTCTTCATTTCCATCTTTTACCCCACCACCGCCACGACCGCCGCCCTCCTCCCGTGTTGCTCTCCCTGTATCTTGATATCACTCCGGTATCTGGCAGGACTAGCCAGTCGTCATAGCAACAGAACCGTGCAGTCTCCCTGGGGATTGTGGGATATCGTTTCATGCTGAAACGGAACTGTACGTGTATGTGTGGGTTTGTGTGTACGTGCGTAAGCGCTGTGTTTATGCGTTTGCTCGTACATTGGATGTGTGTGTGTGTGTGTGTGTGTGTACACTGGGCAAGATGTATTGTCTCTTGTACAAACCCCAGTGGTTGTTATTGGATCTTGGATGTGGTGTAACACATCTCGCTCTCTCACCACCAACATCCCCAAACCAATAGACTGAGGTCCTCCAAACTTATTAGATTCATGATTTGTAGATGGAAGTCACATCTCGCTGACACTGGGCGATCACGCGGCACACGGATCATTAAAACACAACGAATGAGCGCGCAGCAACACGTTGGAGGATCAATCTTGTTTCCGGCTCCACGTTTCAGCTGCTAATTATAAAGAATATTGTTCTTTGTGTGTATTCTTGCATTCATTCTGTTTGGACGTCAGGTTCATATCTCTGAGCTTCACTCGTCCGGGGATCAACAATACTCGACTGCATTCATTCCCATTCAAGTTGATTTTCTCTTATGTAATGTTTCTTTTCAGTCGGTGCTTGTGAGGAGTCATTTTTGTGCGTACCTGTAAAAATAGGAGCAGCCTCTGACTGTGTTGTGGCCAAAGTACTCTTGGGTCTTCTCGTTGCCAAAGTCTTCCAGGGGGTCGGCCCACAGCAGGTCGCACATGGGCCCGAACGCCGGGGGCTCCTTGAACCGGTCCAACTAGGACATGCAAGGAACACACACACACACACACACACACACACACACACACACACACACGCACACACGCACACACACAAACACACGCACACACACATACACAAACGCATGCACAGACACACACGCACGCACATACACACACGCACACAAATGCACGCACACACAAACACAAACGCACACACAAACGCACACACACACAAACACGCACGCACACACACACGCACGCACGCACAAACACACACAAACACACACACACACATACACAAACACATACATACACACACACACACACATACACACACATACACACACACACACACACACACACACACAAACACATATACTGTCAGAGCACAGCATCTCCGTGGCAACCCTCACCACACAGGAGGGAGAAGATGTCACACCAGCAGATTCACCATGGAAACGCTGCCATTAGATGAGGAAGTGTGTGTCCTCGTGTGTTCGTGTGTGTGCTTTTGTTTTCCTAATTACTGTTATACATACAGCCTCTGTGGCTCTGTGTGTTTACTGGTGTCTGCATTGACAGCACATGTGGTGTGTGTTTAAGTGGATAACATGTTACACTGACATGAGCATTCCCTGGAGATTAAACACATGTTACTTGTATGTATAGGGACGTAAATACAGAGATAGTGAAGTAGAGAAAAAGGGATTTCAAGATTTCAGACTGGCAGGCAAAGTGAAGCTTGTAATGTCTTCTTTAAATGCCTTATTTGAACTGCAACAGAAACCAAATATAGCTAAAAACGGCATCTTCAAGGAGTACAATGGGGGCAGTATCAACATAAATCTGTTCTATCAGCTTCCGTGACCATTTTAACGAATTGAAACAAGAGGATATGTTTTATTTTGATTATTTACAGTCCACAGACCAAACAAATGAAATGCATTTGTTTGCAAGGTGTCTGTCTTTCTTTCCACTCCTATTATTTATATTAATTAATATAATGACGTCATAAACAATCTAATGAATCTAAATGTGAGTTAAAGGCGCGTTAACCTCATAATGTTGACATGGCAGCGACTGAGATCTGCTAAGCTAGTTATCTTTAGCAGTTTAAGGCGTGTTTCTCTCCGTTGGGGTTGAATTCAGCCACGGCTACATTTAATTATACGGATTTACAAACTTAGAATGATTAAGATTACAGTTCCTCAAATGGAAACTTTTATTTACAGGCTACCTAAATTGAATAAGTACATCTAGTTTATTAGCCATGGCATCTCATCAGCTAGCCAGAGCATTTATTATATTCCCTCTATACAGTCACTCTCTTTCCCCACATTTTTTGTCTCTCTCCACAGTAGCTGTCTAATGACGGCATACAATCGCCACTGAAAAAATATATTTAAAAATACATATAAAATAATTAAAATGTATTTAAAAAATCGCTGTCTAGTTTGCTGTTTCTCTGTAGCAGAGTTAGCATTATAGGCTAACTGTGACAGAAGCTTCTAGATTCCACAGATTACCAAAACCATAGTGTTTAGCTTTTAGCTCCGTTTTAAAATTCAGAAATGATATGCCACATAATATGTATGCAGTAACCCAGATTCCTGCATGTTTTACCTTTGTATAGGGCAGTATTGTTAATTCAAACTGTGATGTGTGTGTGAGCCTCTTTTCGTACCTTCTTGATGTCGTCCAGCGTGTGGATCTCTGGTGAAAGCCCTCCATGCACACACAGGAACTGCTGGTTCATCAGGGCTGCCAGGGGCAGGCAATCAAACGCCTCCATGCAGGAGTCATACACCTGCTCCGAGTACTTGATCTTACCTGGAGGTGGTTACATAGGGGGAGAGATATGTCAAGGCTCGAGACAAAGAAGGAATTGGGTTATAACAGCCACGTGCATCAGCAGAGTGTGACTGTTACACATCACACACAAACACACTGCACAAGATAAACAGAGAGCAAGCAAACAAACATGGAGCTTTTACATCTACGGATCTAAAGAGCTCATTCAAAGGCTAAAGGCCTCAGCCGGACGTGTGCGGCTCCTCTAAAGACATTACTCTGCTCACGTGGGTGTAAAGGCGGCAACATGGAGCATTTTCTCATCGCATGATGTTATTAATTTAAACCGACGTCTCTTCTCCGGCGCTCCCATATGACACAGTTCTCTCCTCTCTGATGATTTAGAAATGCTACTTCCCAGAGAAGAAATGCACGTTGGTGAAAACACAATCCATATTGCAGTGCCTGCCGTATTATTACAGACAACATATGGAAGCACAGACTCCGGTTCTGTTCCAGTGAACAAAATCTGACCCAAATATAAGCATGAAGCAGCAGCAGCAGCAGAGGCGTCATCACAAGGATTTTTTTTTTTTGCTTTCTGAAAAACTCCTTTTGATTTGGCAGCGATATCAATAAAGGCATCCAACATCTTAAAAGCACATTTCACACATGGGCGCAACAATACATCAAAACACAAAACAATATCACAGGATTAAAATAGCTCAAAGGAGATCGGAGGAGAACGATAAAAGAGGAAGAAAATAGAGAGGGAGAAGGGTGGATTTTTGATGAGTGCAAGCAAGGAGGAGAGAAAAGGAGAATGATTATTTCATAAAGGAGACTGGAGAAGGAGGAGAGGTTAGGAGCGGTGACAGGAAGGAGAGGAAGGAGAGGAGACAGTGAGGAAAGAGAGACGGGAAGGAAGAGTGTGAGGACGTGAGGACGACACGTACACAAATCAAAGCCAGTATTGCAGAGTACCACGGTACAGTAGCCAGCATGTGTGTGTGTGTGTGTTTGTGGGAATGTGTGTGTGAGTGTGTGAGTGAGAGACAGCGAGTGTGTTTGTCAACCGCTCCATCTGCCTCGTGTAAAGCAAGAGCTCATTACTGCTAGTCCACCAATTTTCGGCTCCTTCCACACACACAGACACTTAAACATTTATGAAGACCCTCTTGCACACGCATGCAGTCACAGTACATGCTGTTGCACACACTTGTGGTGCACGCACACACACACGTCGTACACACAGCAGATGGTAATTGAGGGCGACCACTATTTGCCACGAGCACCGAGGGAAATTAGCTTCCTTGTCCCTTGGCCAATCAGACACAGAAGAGCAAGTCCCTGAGCCAATCATTAAGGGCCAAATTAATTTGCTGCTAATCACCGACTCTCGGACAGGACGCGAGGAGAGTCAGGGAGAGACTGTGAGAGGGAGGAAAAGATGGAGAGGAATAAGAAATACGGGGGGTGAGGAGGAGTGGAGGGGTGGATGGGAGTGTGAAAGGAGGGAGGATACCACCCAGGAGGATGGACAGAAGAAGAAAAACCCATAACTTTATAGCTGAAATAGTCGTAATGATTAGTTGAGTGACAAAATGAATCTGCAACAAGTGACTGTTTGTTAAACCCCTCCCCCGAGCAGCACATTGTCCAATCCTAGCTTAGCATCTGTAGCTAGTCATGGCAGGCCGAGCTTTGAAGTTCTATACATGTTGAAGAGCATTGTGGCTTTGGCAAGAGTGACAGGTCCCAAAACACAAGCGCAAAAGTGTAAGCAAGGGGCCGAACAGTGTGTCCGTCTGCTCTTACTTAAGCTGAGGACACAACCCTTTCATTAGCTCACTACAGTGCCGCTATGTGTTGCGATAGAAGAAGCCCCCGTTCACAGCAGCACATTGCCTCTGCAGTCTTTCCCCAGTGAGGAAGGAAGCCGGTCCTCCTGGACGGCATGAGAGCGTTGGCGAAGGCGAAGACTACAGCGGGCCAGTCCTGCTCAGTCGTATGTGAGGATGCCAAACTCATTATGTAAGAAATCATTACATTACGAACGCATCTGTACGTCTTCGTTCTAAAAGCTTTTTGTCTTATAACAGGGAAAGTGAAACTATTTAGAAACATGAACTGTGAAGCAACCGCTGCCTTACATAAGCTAAGCCGTTAACAGGGTTATGTTAGCATGAATTAACTGTCTGATCTTGTATTTGGTCTTGTAGTTCTCATATCGCTTTGAATAACAAGCTCTATACTGAAAAAACTAGACCAGATCCTGTCTCTTTATATCATATCTTCCACATGGATCTTCAGCTGGTGAAGATGATGACGCTTTTGCCTCGGACACGTAGCTTCAGCCTCGGTCTCTTTGCGTTATTTCATGTTTATAGGATTCTTTTTACAGAGTCAGCTTATTAAATATTTTTTAAACAAACAAAAAAGACTCCAAAGTGAATATTTTCTGGTTTTCTATTAATATAGTTTTGAGTGCAATTTATAAAAAAGATTATCTGCGGATGAATCGATACTGAAAATAATTGTGAGCTGCAGCTTAATTGGCTTTATAATAACTGAAACAGAAAAGACTGGCATCATTTGAAGGAGTGTGATGGGATGAAGAACAAAAGAGAGAAGGAGAGAAGGAGCACATTACATTAGGATGAAGTGCAAGAGTTACTCACATTCTTGTTTGAAGGTGAAATATTCTGTCAGATGTCTACATTCATGGTTTCCCCGTAGAAGAAAGAGCGTCTTTGGGTAGAGGATTTTCAGTGACCACAGGTATAGCACACACTAAAGGTTCACCAGGGAAGACAGAAGCACAGCACCTGGTTAGAGAGAAGCAGCGGTACCGAACAACAACATAACCGTCATGCATGTACAATGCAATGTGGGATGTAATTGCAGCATGAATACATGTTACAAATGAAGCTTATCGCATTTTTAGTCACCTAAAATGTAACTTATGACAGCTGTGACGGCGTCTTTACGCTCGAGACGTAGATGCCATCATCATGCCGGCATATGGCCGGTTGTCTGCGTGCATCTGTTCTTTGTCACTTCGTTCTCACGTGTCCTGCCGGATAGTTCTGCTCCACGAGGAACGCCAAAGCACGACCAGCGGCTCATTTTGTATTGGTCAATACCCAGCGTCCAGTCAGATGTCATTCAATTACGTTCTAAATCCGATTAGGGTTGTGTTGTATTTTTACAACTTCCATCAATCAAATTGGTTAACTATTTAGGTGCAATCACATTTACTTGCAAACAAGGAAGGCACCAACTGGTACATCTGGTTCAATAATGTGATTATGTTTTATTCATTATCTGAGCACATCCTTGTGATGAAATCAACTTGTAAAAAAAACTAAACAATTGCTTGAAGAAAATATTGTGGATTTGCCATGAAAACTATTTGTTCTATACCGTTTTTTAGCCACGGTACAATTGAGACTTATACGCTTCAGACAGCTTCCAGACTAATGTACTGAAAATATACCATACAGGTAACAAATATGAGTAAAAGGGTGAATATTGTGACAAGTATGGCTCTCGACTTTCCCCTACTATTCTGGAAATATATTAAATTTTTATATTGCCTGACTCGAAGGACAAGTTTGACATTTTAGGAGGTAAGGTACAGTCATAACAGAGCTGTTTCCACCTTCTAACAAGAAAGCAAATAAATGTATTTCCCAAATTGTCAAACTATTCCTTTAAAAATCAGTAAAAAACGTTCTCTTTCGCACATCATTGCTACTAAGTAACTGCATCAGGAAGAGTTGTACTCATTCAATTCAAGTTGTACATTTAAAGTGAGACACAGAGAATCAGGTGCATGAACTATCAACTGCCCACATTTGTTGAGCCGAAAGCCAATTGGTCCTCACCCCGGTCCGGGCTGATTGAGTTCACAGGAAAAGAAAAGTGAATTGGGAGGAGCTGCTGCTGTCAGACATCTTTTAGAATATTAGATCAGCCAGCGTGTTTTCACTTTGTTGATGCTCCACATGTCTCAGAGGCTGTTCTCTCACCGGCACACGGCATCATCCGAGCTCTTCATTAGCTCCTATACTGTGCCCTTGAAGTGTGTGAGGGAAGTGGCCTGAACATTACTCAGCCCTCATGCCATGGAGGCCAAGTGGCTCAACAGGTGGGGGCATCCGCCATGCGCTGGTGTTATTATGGATTCAGTCACACATCTGATCTGTGGAGCCCTTCTGCCCGACAGAGCAATCACAAAAATACTTCATTGCACTCACGTCTATTTGACAGAAATGTCCAGACGTTCCCCTGAAGATACCTTCTCCACTCAGTTTCTATACATATTTCAGTGCGCAGCATATTATATACCCTTGTTGGTCATTACTGACCTTGGATGAACCATGAATGTTAAATCATTTTGGTCTGTGTTCCTTTTCAGACACACACTGTTGTGCGTCAATGCTAATCTCAAGCACCTTTTTATAGGTTTATAATTCATTAAATACAGCACAGTGTGGTAACTGTACACCCCCATAGTGAAATGAACCTTGCCAGTAGAAACTGTATAAGAGACTTCAGGGCGATATACACCATAATGGACATTGATTTAGTTGTAAGCTCGCTGGTCACACAATACAGCCCGCTGACAGTATTTCCGTGTGGATACACACCCAGTAGAATAGTGTGATGTTCAGATAAGTGCTTCAGTGTCCAGCCTCACCTCGATACTGAAGTAGCCCCTGTCCACGTAGTCCCCCAGGAAGAGGTAGCGAGTGTTGGCAGGAGAACCCCCCACTTCAAACAGCTTCATCAAGTCGAAGAACTGGCCGTGGATATCTCCGCACACTGTGGAGGCAGCACACAACACTGTTAGGGTCACAAAGGCCGCCACATGTTCGGTTTTTCATAAATCTGTAAAAGCGCGTGGCACCATCTCTGCTTCAGTGGCTCCATATGGCCGGATATGTCTGTTCTGTCTGCTGAGCGAGAAACACTCACCTGCCTCACGAGAAAGAACACAGAAACAGAACAATGTAAAAGATAAGAATATCCTCTGGAAAGAATCACGTTACGGTCTGTGTTTGATTCCTACCAGTCAGGGAACGCACTATATATATATATATATATATATATATGTATATATATACATATATATATATATATATATATATGTATATATATATACATATATATTTTATTTGTCTAATATGATTTTACACTGAATATCTTTGAGCTTTGGGCTGTTAGTTGGACAAAATTAGCTATTTGAATATGTCCTTGGGCTTTGGGAAATTGTTATTATCATTTTACAACATTTTATATCCCAAACAATCACAGAGGCAATTTAATTGATTATGAAACACTACAAATTTTAGCCCTAATGCTACTAACAACTGTTGAGCTATATATCAGTTTATAGTACTGTTATCTGTTTTTCTGTGCACTTTATTATATCTTTTATATTCTATTGTAAATTGAATATGTTTCTATTTCTTGCACTGTGTTGATTGTTGGTGAATGTCTGTCTAATGTAGCACGACTCGCCAAGACAAATTCCTCGTATGTAGAACATACCAGGCAATAAATGGTTCTGATTCTGGTTCTGATCATAATCGTTTTAAGATAACAGCAACCTTTACTGCACTACATTAGGTGAAATTTCACATCTATCAGACTTTTACCCTCTAGTTTTCTCGCTGGAGCCTCATAGACTCTGATATTATATCACTCGCCGTGTTTACAATCATCTCCCCACAGTTTTGTTTCAAGTCACACGCAGGAGTTTTGGATCTAACTCTTATCAGGCTTCACATGCCGAACACTTTGTGTTTTGAAAGACTTCAGAACTGTCTGTCTGTGTGATCTGCCTGCGTACATCTTCCCAGACGCCTCCCGGCGCCATCTGCCTGGCCTCTCCTGTTCACTTCTAGTTCAGTGTTCCCCTCTGCAGCCCATCTATACGATGGCCATCTTGCCTGTCCCTCCATCTGCTTGCAGTGTTAGTGTCTGTTTTTGTGTCTACTCCTTCGCATTCACTTTAATTTGAGCAGGGAATTGGGAATGCAAAATGGCATGAGGGAAATTGAGCCGTACCTGTTTCCCTCCTCAGACCTGCCTCGGTATTCTCCCAGAGGCCTTCACGTGGCTCCCTAAAAGCCTGTCCGCTCACATTTCAACCATCCACCTGCCTGTCCGTTCACTGGTCGTCTATCTCCGTGCGTCTCCAGAGAGACTAAACTGTGCGTAATATATCTCCTCAACTTTACCTTTGCTTACGAGAACCTGCACTATTTTTCCTGTAGTTTCCAATCACAGCTAACTCAGACACAGATCCACTCAGGTGGGTGTTTCTGGGTCAGAATCTGTAAAAGTGGAGAACCTTGGAAACTGATCAATATGTTATGAGAACCTCTGCAGTAAGCAGCTTATGATCGACTGTCTCCCGCTCTCTGTCCTCGTCCCCAGGGATCTGTACCTGTGAAAGCCGAGCGATGTTCCCACACTGCGTGGGCACGACGTCCCACACAGAATCATCTCATCACTTGCATTTGCATAAACATGCACACACACACACACACACACACACACACACACAGACACGCGCATGCAGAGATACAATGGTACATTAAGCAAGCAGTGTCAATGTGTTGACGGTGTCTGGGTCTGCCTGCCTGCATGTCTGTCTTCTGTGTTATCGCCTCAGAAACTTGTTTTCTGTTTTGTCCTCCCCTCCTCCTCCCTTCAACATTCTCCACGGTTCATAACCTTCCCTGGCAATGGAATACACGCAGATATCCCCAAAGCTAGCGTCTGCCATTGTGAGGCGCACAAGTGCCAATTGGTTCCCTCAGTGAAGTGCGACCGAACAACAGTTCATATTAAAAGCGTGGCAGATACATATGGCAGATTAATGAATTAATTTTCCAATCCTCTGTCTCTCTCTCTGTGTGACTCGTTATCTGTACCCTTGGAGTTAAAGTGTGTGATCCATTTGCTTGTCATGCACATGCAACTGCTCCGACTATGTTATGCTTAGCTTAGCATAAAGACTGAAAACAGGGGAACAGTTAGCCTGGCTGACTAAATTTAACAGAATCTGCCTACCAGCACAACTAAAGCTAACTAACTTGCACGTTACATCTTGTTGGTTTACTCTATACAAGAACGGAAGTGTAAAAAACTGAATTCACAGTTTTACGGAGGTTATGTACGGGACTATTTCTTGAGCAGGAGTAGTTCCCAAGTTAGTTCCCAGGCAACTAGTTTACACTTCAGGATGTTATCGCTCCCGACCAGTAAATAACCATGAAATGATGAAGTGGTGTTTTTTTATACATTACATTTCATTTATCTGACATACCCAAAGCGACTTACATTTTTGCTCTATACACCATAGACACAGCAACGGGGAGGAATTTGGGGTTAAGTGTCTTGCTCAAGGTTACATCGACCTAGAGCTAGCAGAGCCGGGGCTCAAACCACCGATCGAAAGACGGGCATGCTAACCACTGAGCCACAGTCGCCCCACTGATTACACAGATTAAATAAGTTATTACACTTTAATTAATTAAATTGAATAGTTGTCTCCTATGTTTCCAGTCGTTCTGCTAAACTAAGCTCAGCTAACCGTGTGCTGCTCAAAATGTCAAACTATCTCTTTAACTGACATCAGGTTTGGCTTTTCTACCAAATTTCATTTCCTCACTATGACATACCCGTGACTGGCGCCTCAATGTCCAACATCGTGCGCTCCTGGCGCAGGATGGCGGCGCCCTCATCGATGATGCGCAGGGCCACGGCCTCCTCCAGGCGGCCCTCCTTGGTGAGGTGAGCTTTGAGCAGGTCCACCCGCGGCCGGCCCTCGGCATCAAACACCTCCTTCATGGAGAGCCGGTGGGCCAGGGGGAAGGGGACCGCTGGAGAGGGGGGTTGGGGAGTGATGAAGAGGAGGGTTGGGGAGTGATGAAGAGGAGGTGGAAGTGAGAAGAAAACGGTGTGTAGAGAGATGGAGACAGAAGGGATCAATGATGCAGGAAGGAAGATGCATAAAATATGGGAGGTATTGTTTGAGATTAAGAAGGCGGAGGAGAGTTTGAATGCGTGTATGAATATATGGATGGGGTTCAATGACAGGGGATGACACAGACGAAAATATAAGAATGCTTATTATAATGCATGATTTATTGATATTTCCTGTAGTTTTTATCAAGCTTTCCCCACAAACATCAGAGGCCCTTGATCCTCACCATTATCCTGATCACACCTCCGCTGGAGCCTTTGAGTGTTTGTGTGTGTGTGTGTGTGTGTGTGTGTGTGTGTGTGTGTGTGTGTGTGTGTGTGTGTGTGTGTGTGTGTGCGTGTGCGTGTGCGTGTGCGTGTGTTATGGAGGCCTAAGCGGGTTGTACTGAAGCAGGGGCTGCCAGAGTTATCAGGCGCTGCCTGCCTCTGTTCTGCAGTAATGTCTTTCTTACATAATGAAGGCCCCCAGGGCGCTGCTGGAGAGGGGGGTTGACTGACGACGGGGGTGATACAGCAGGAGCGCACAGCTGCACGTGAGGAGTCACATACACACATACGAAGACACGATCGGCAAAACGCACACACACACACACACACACACACACACACACACAACAAGCAGGCCCAAACTCAGTGGCAAGAAACAAAAGGCAGAGGCAGAGGGGCGCATGCGTACATCATGTATGGCACAATGGCATTAACACGCATGATCGCATACAGTGTGTGTTTGTGTGTGTGTGGGTGTGTGTCTACAGTGGTGCACAGGCACATACAAGCTCATAAAAGGTATTGTTATGCAGTATCCACAGAGCCTGTTGGAGCCCCACCAGTGCTAACACAGATAATGGCCTAGATCATAAACTCAAAACTAGGCCTGGCTCTCTCTCTCTCTCTCTCTCTCTCTCTCTCTCTCTCTCTCTCTCTCTCTCTCTCTCTCTCTCTCTCTCTCTCTCTCGACACACACACACACACACACACACACACACACACACACACACCCTTTCACTCTCTGTCACTTGGTCTCTGTTTTGCACTCTCTCCTCTTGCCCCTTCTCTCTTTCTTTTTCTTTAAATGTTTCACTCCTCTTACTGCCGCTTCCCTCTCTTCCTGTCACTTTAAGGCCTCTTCACTAAGCTTTCTCCACTGATGCCCATCATTACATTTTTATACTGACACTTATTTAATTTTTTACAGTGAAAGCAGCTCCACAACCATATAAAACCACCCTGAATGTTGTTATGTAATCACCAGTGAAACATCAGCAACATTCGGCAGAACATCCCAGGACACCTTAACCAAAACGCAGCTCAGGATACCCTAAAGTATCTAATGGCACCTGGGCGACTGTGGCACAGTGATGAGCAGGGTCGTCATTTCAATTAGAGGACTGGTGGTTCGATCCCCGGCTCCGCTAGCCCATGTCGCTGTGTCCTTGGGCAAGACACTTAACCCCAAATTGCTCCCGCATCTGTGCCTACAGCGTATGAATGTGTGTATGAATGTTAGCTACTCCTGATGGGCAGGTGGCACCTTAGCCCCTCCCATCAGTGTATGAATGTGTGAATGATGACAAGTAGTGTCAAAGCTTTGAGTGTAAGTACAGGTCCATTTACCTTAGGGTATAGGTCGGCCCCATACGGCTCCCCAAGACATTTTTACGCACCTTAAGAACACTAAACACAACACACAAGAGCACCCTGAGACATCGCAGGACACTACGAGCTGCCAAGCTGAAGAGTCTGCTTCCCATCGATTGAGAACAGCAGACCTACGTGTAAAAACCAGTCTCAATGATTGTTATGATAAAAAGGTTTGTGCGTGCCAAGCTGTCAGAGAACATAAGACAGAAAAATAATTACTCATGACTTCATCTTTATTTATAAAAAGAAACAGGGCTCAGTCAGTGTCTAATTATCTTATTGTCCTGAGATGTAATGTGATGCACTGCCTTGTATAGATGACGGCACCACACAGTACTGTACTGGGGTACCAGCTATAGTGAGGCGGGTGCAAGTCACAAAAAGACGCATCATAGTGGAACAAAAAAAGGGTACAGTATTCTTTTGAAGCTTGCACACATGCATGAACTCAATGTGTGTACATGTACGGTATGTCTGGTTATCCTGGCTCCTGGTCTGTGTGTGCGTGTGTGTTTGAGAGTGTGTGAGAGAAGGAGAAAGAGAGGAGGGAGAGCGGAGAAGGGAGAGGGAAGGAGTGTGAAACTCGTAAATTGTGTGAGCAGTGTGAAAGTAGGGCAGGTATGAGACAGAGCTTGGGGAAGGGACTATACTTGGGAAAACTATACTTGGCAGTTAGGGAATGGGAAAGAGGAGAATCAAAGCAAGAAGGTCTTCTGCACCTGACAGCTGATTTGATGAGCGCACAATTCACTACTGGATTTCAGACCAATTTAAGAGGTCCAGGCACACATTGAAAGGCCGAAGACGGCCTGAGGTTTAGATCTGAACATTATGAATGCTGTTCCAGCTCCTTCTTCTTCTTCTTCTTCCTCAAAGCAATTTTGTTGGCAAAAAAGATTGTTGGTCTGGAGCACAACATCGGCACATAAGAAACGTATTTACATTTAATACAGCGGCCACATTTATGATCTACACTATATGCATTCAGCAGTAGTACAACTGAGCATCACATGTCTGCCAGTGTGTGGGCCGCCTGATATATAGGCCTGGTTCACGCTTGTGTAGACCGTGTTCCTGTAACGCTCTAGTCCGGATTATATCTAGGCCTTTACAAAAGATAACATAGGGATGCTCACGGTCTCATGTTTAGCATGAATCATTTCTGCCATCTTAGTTTAGCATCTTAGCATGCTAGAATTTGCAAATTAGCATTAAACACAAAGTGCAGGTGCGGCTGATGGGAGTGTCATTAGTTGAGCAAATGTTTGGACATGCATCTAATTTTGAACTGATGGCTGCACAAGAGGATCACAGAAGTAATTAGGATTCATCCTCTGGGCACCATGAATAGATACCATTGCTGCTAGCGTTGATAACAGTCTGTGATTACAAAGAGACACACTCTGCACTGTCCTCTGTTTTCCCGCTATGGTTTCTCTCTATAACCCTTTAAAAATGTTGTAAAATTTTCACCCATAAGTACATTTTAAGTCTTTGGTATTTTTATGCAAAATAAAGCTTGAGCTGGAAGCAAATCAAAAAGGTGTTAAACCACGAAGGGCTTGAAATTGAGTTAAATACCCATTCAGTTCAGTCAAATCAAAGGTATCAACAAGTTTTCATTCTCAACATTTTTATCATAAAAGATGTCGAGTAAACGTTCAGTGACTAAATTGAACGTGAAGCATTGCGGCTTCCTCACCTTAAAAAGACGTCATGTTTTCGTTCCTAACAAAGGATCATTACGTGTGATTTCAAGCTGACATTTCATTCTTGGATTTGTGCAGAATCAAATTCAAAACGTTGAGTAGTTTCAAGTGGTCGGTTGTAGCCCGCCCACTTATAGTCATTGAGTGAGAGCAGAGTATTATCAGTCTGCGCCGTTTCTGAATGCATGAGTGATGACCCGGGCCATGCAGCGAGAAAACAAGCAGCTGGGATTGACTTTTGTCTCTGCAGCTGTTGTTGAGAAATCCACATCATACACACAGACTGAAAGCGTCTGAATCAGTTCACACCGACTGCTTTATGGTAATCTGCTGGTCTCTGATATTATAATGCGACACAGAGATGCTTTTTCTTTGAGCTCATTCTGATGATTTTAAAAATAACCTTTATACACAAAATCTTATGTTAGACTGATGTTAGCAAACTAAACGTCAAACCAAGTCATCACTAATATAACTAATCTTGCTAGCTTGATGCACACACTCTAGCAAGCTCTGAAACACAAGCAGTCTTTGACCAAATTCTGCAAGCTAAAGCAGACTTTTCTGCTTTTAAACATTTGAGTGTCCTCCAGTTGGCTACACACTTTGTTTAAGAGGGAGTCCAATACATTTAGCCCATGACACCACATTCAGAAACAGCGGTTGTAGTTTAAAATTCTGTGTCAAGATGAGAAGTGGTTCACATGCTAAATTATTCACATTCAGACCTGTTGGGAGAACCAGAGGGCAGATTTCAAGGTAGCTACTATGCTAAAACAAAACACCATGAAAACATCGATCAGCTGATGGAGCGTAGTAGAGAAGTAGTATGGGAATTACATGGCCTGGCGCAAACAGTAAATCCACATTTTCCAACAATTTAAAACAAGGACGAGGGTTCATTTAACAGTTTGCTTACTTTAATGTTTTTGGACAGTGTGTTTGGCTAACAGCTAACGGACCTAGCAGTACACACAATGCTCTCTCTGAAACTCAGCCACTGCATAGAAGACAGACAGCTTGGTGAGTTTAATTTTAGTTTTGGCAAGAATGTATGAAATGTCTTATTTGACGACTACGAGCCGATTCCCTGAATTAATATGTGCTTTTTTTCTCGTTTGAATGAAGTGTGTTTTATTACATCTTGCAGCCCAGACAGGGGGGTTAGCCAGTTCTATTCATTCAAGTGGTTGTTGCAAACACACCTGGCAGAGATCTGGAAGCTGTATTTTTCGAGTTAGATAATCAGATGGCCATTTGTTTTTGGGATTTCAGGATGTCGGACAAATGGGTTTTCAGTCCAATCGGACATTTTTGTGTTTTAATGCGAACAATACGTTTATTTATCACGTAAATGCATTGACAGTGACATCATTATGTTAATACAATGTTGTACTTTATCCTATTTAAGGGTCAACCATAAACCTTTGCATGGGGCCGGCGTCACCTGTACCCTTCGACCCTCACTGACGCTTACAATTAGCCAGCTGACTTACAATGACACATACTGTACACAGAAATGTTGATTGTGTTATCAATCTTATAAATAAATGTATAATATAAAAATAAATACTGGATAAAAAGGGATGAAATCATTCCTAATCAGATACCAGCAGTGTAAAGAGCATGTCAGCTTGTACAGGAAGCTCAGACTATAGTATTGGCGGATAGTATTTTTTCTCTCAAATACTGCTCTCACATTTTTTGATCTGTTCCAACCTTGTGAGGGAACTTTTCGCTCTGACAGTACAGCCTGAGCTGTGTCTCGTCTGAGTTCAGATGATCACACGCTGAACTCTCTGAAGTGCAGACAAGTGAAAACAGAACTTCCCTTTGCACAACAAGCAGCCACTTACAGGACCGCATGGCATGCGTGTGCGGGGAGCAGAACCAGGGGGTGTAAGACGAGCAAAGAGGTGAAAGCATTTTTAGCCTCTTCCTAATGTACTGTTTTTGTTTTCTGGCCCACTCTACAAAGCTGAGCTCCCCAGTGTGGAATTTATTACGCGCCAAAGGTGCAAGCTCAGCCAAAAATCTCCACATCACAGCGCAGTGAGGGGGAGCCTGGGAGAAAATCTATGACATAGCTTTCAACCAAATCTGCTAAATTTGTTTGGGCTGGCCTAATAGCCTAACTGGAGCAGAATCTAATCAGAATCATCTTGTAATTGTGAGCATCTTCCCTAATGGCTAAAGTTAATTATGGGGATATTCCATCAGATTTCATCACAGAGGAACACCATTCACAATGAGAGTGCAGGATGGAGGAAGTGACAGCAAGCGAGAGCAGACAGATTGCAGAAATGACTGTAGGAGTCACCCGTGATCCATCTGTCCTCATTTGTGTCTGTCCTCCAAATGTTGCCAAATAGGACCAAATAGGTAGAACAAAAACATGTTCTCCTCAATCAACTGGTTGTCAGATCATTGAAAAGGAAATCATCGTTGGTGCTGAGCAATTAATATGATTAAGGTTCAACTTAAATGGTACATACAAAGTAATTACAGAAGCATGTACAATATAAACAGCCTCCGTGTGCTCTATTCAACCTACGAACCACTTCATTACAGTGCAATGTCTGATCAGACTATCAGATCTAGTCTAGTGTTTATCCAGCGGCATCGACCAGAACTAATGACATGCCGGTATGTGTTTGTATGTTAGATGTGTTGCCCTCTGCAGGACCTTATCTAAAGTGATCACACACACACACACACACACACACACACACACACACACACACACACACACACACACACACACACACACACTCACACACACATGCACACACACATCTCCCCAGATCTGTCTCTGCATGAATAAATGAAGGAGGGATGAAAGAACGAGTGCGACGAATGAGAAGAAGAGAGAGGGCGAGCAAAGATTGGGGTGTATGAGATAGCAAAGACACGAGACCGTTGGCATGCATGTTGTGTGTGTGTGTGTGTGTGTGTGTGTGTGTGTGTGTGTGTGTGTGTGTTTTTCTACCATCTTTGACCCAGATCCGCTAACATAGATTCAGGGGTCTTTGAAGGTGGTTGTGGAGGGGGCAACTAAAGATGTGTTTGAAGTTGTTCAATTAATGCACACTACACACATGAAGGACCATCTGTGTACACACACACACACACACACACACACACACACACACACACACACACACACACACACACACACACGCACACGCACACACACGCACACACATGCACACACAGAAACAACGGCCCACCCCTAACAGCCTGTCCTCATTAGACAATCCCTTTCTCTCTCTCTCTCTCTCTCTCTCTCTCTCTCTCTCTCTCTCTCTCTCTCTCTCCCCCCCCCCCCCCCCCATCTCTCTCTCTCTCTGGAGTGCCTTCTCTATAAATAGCCCTTGCCCTGCCACCCTGCCACCCTCCCCACAGGACACACAGAGACCTGTCAAGGTGGGACCATTGGCTCACAAGGATAACACCAAAAATCCAACCGACAGACACACACACACACACACACACACACACACACACACACACACACACACACACACACACACACACACACACACACACACACACACACACACAGGACTCTGGGGGAACTATGAGGGAATGAGACAGCATGTTACACTAAAAGGAAATATGCCCAGTGTGCCCCAAGCCTTGCCAGAGGTAATGTGTGAGTGTGTGTGTGAGAGTGTGTTTGTGAATGCATGAGTGCACGCATGCATGCGTGCATATTGGATATGCCTGCACTCGGCTTCGGTGAACACTCTTCACACATTGATTGATATGTTTAACAGGTCACAATTTGTACACAATAAATATCCGGATTTAAAAGTGATCAAACTCTTGTGTTATCAGGCAGTTATATCACACCACCCAATGTATGACAAGATGTTGTGCAGCAAACTTGTGTAGCTCTGTCCTGCATTAAGCTAGCACACAGTACAGGATGCTAAGTAATCACACGACCAATAACATCCTAAAAGTGACAACTCTGAGGTTGGATGGTTTAAACTCTCCTGAGCTGTTTCAAGGTGATCGATGTGAGATCGGGAGCGTTTCAATTGCCTTTCCTTAATGGCTCTCAACATGGCGACAGCTGAGCCGGCGGCTCACGGTGCTGTACCGTAACTGTCAAGAAATAGTTTGCTGCTATATTAATGCTCTGAATCCCATATATTGCACCTCTCAGAGATGAAGATAAAGCAGCTTGTGTGGATTGGGTCTACCTCGTCTTCAACAGAAAAAGATGTAATCAACACCAATTTAGGATAACCTAAAATGTTCATTTCCATACAGTTATGCTTTGTTTATACGGCGCTGTTATAAACTCAAGACTCAGCGGTAATTTAAGTATCATTACAGTCATCATGCACTGAGTTTGCAGTTTTATGAGCTGCACCCGTGAAATCAGATGCATAACATTTTCGCTCATAATGTTCAGTCAGAAAGGAGTATTGAATCCACTCTATTGCCATCTTTTAGATTGCCTAGGTCTCTTTGAATTGTCAAAGCGGTAAAGGTGCAGCTGACTAATAACGTAAATGGCCTATTCCATTTAGAGGAGGCAGGAGGCCGTGTCAGTGAGCCAGCCTGCACTTCACCCGGGCTGCTCCACACTACGGCGGATAAATGCCACACAGCCATGATAAATGCTATCAGTCACACCTGTGTTTGACTCATCACATTACCCACCATGAGTGGGGTCAATTGGATTGCAATCGACTGAAATATATTGTGTTTTATGAAGCACACTTCATATCTATGTTGCAACTGATTTTTCCACCTTCTGATGCGCTGCTGTATCCGATGGGTCACAGTGGGATGTTTTTTCTCAATGGGTAAATTATTTAATCTATGATCTAAAAAAAAGTCATTAAAACAGATGTCCATCATTAGTTACCCAAACCCAAAGGGATATCTCTGGACGACCCTGTGACCACGAAAAAAAAAGAGCTTCTCGTGGCTTGACTGGTCGCACCAAGCCGAGAGACATCACTGTGAGTATAAGCCATGCCGCAACACCAGGACGCCTGAAACCGGCAGATATATACAGGATGCAGCCATCGTTGATGTTAATTACACCTGGGCTTCTGCCATGAATAAAGGTCTGAGGCAGAAGCTGTGACACCGGTACTTTATTTTATTATCTGTGAGACGCATTTTGTTTGTGTTTCCATGCTTAGGAATCAAGCATTAGCGGTCCTCACTGTCAGGACTCTGGATCTCAGGGACAGGGAGATCCTGCCGAGCTCAAGCTTGCATTTTATGTATGTGTTCATAATCGCTGCGTCACCGATACCAGCGCTGGCCTATTAGCAACATCAAGACCACGTTTTGCTCACTCAAGACTCCTTGCTGATGACTCATGGGTGCAGATTTGCCCTTTAGGAGCATGATGTCTCTTTTCGATGATAAATGGAGTTCCTCGTTGCCCTATTGTAGATACTTTTATGGGCCTGGCATGAGATTGCAGAAACAGAATTTATTGTATTCTACAAAATCTCATAAAAATTCTGTTCTACTAAAGCCGCCCGAGACTACTTCAAAGTTATTTCACTAAACTTCTATGCAAGAGTCACATTCTCACAGTTGGCCTCCGTCGCTGCTTGTTTTTCACACACACACAGACGGGTTCGCATGGTAAGTGAATCAAGACGGGTGTGAGAAGTCCATTAAGTCAGAGGAGGCTGTCCTGCCACACAGCAGTGTGAAACACTGCTACCGCTCTCTCTCTCTCTCTCTCTCTCTCTCTCTCTCTCCTTGTCTCTTCCTCCGTTCCCTCTGCTCCTCTCCCTCGCTCCAGCTCCTTCACCTCCTCCGTGGCCTTGTCACATTCTCTCCTTCCCTCTCTCCCTCACCTCGCCCCCACACTCTCTGCCTCTCCGTCCATTCCTCTCGGTATGCGTTGTCCTTTTGGCTCCGTTGGCCGTGCACTCCTCCCCGCTGAATACCACTAAAATCCATAATGTGGGGAACTACCGGGCCACAGTCCATCCGCCAGCAGTGACGTCTCTTTGACTGATGTTGCCTCATCTCCCTCCAGCTCCACACACACTCAATCATCCTCACCTGACGGATGAATGGCTGTGTGCTGTTGCTGAATATTTACTATGGAAAGTGCATTTGTGTGTGTGCGTCTGTGTGTGTGCGTGTGTGCGTTGTGTGTGATGGATGGATGATGCATGAGCATATAGGCCGTTTAGTTTGCTCCAATGTTGAGGCAGCTGAGCTCCGGTGGCCCAGCTGCATTACAACACACATGCAAACAGAAATGAAGATGTAAAAGTACACATGTGAAGGGGATTTGGGGGGTAAGGGCAGATAACTGATGAACGGTTAGGGGGTCAGTGTTCATTTGGTTGCACTCTGTTTTGTGTGTGTGTGTTTTTTAAGGGAATCCAGATTTGGCAGCACCGCCCCTGTACAACAGCATCCATGTAGCCTTGTTCCACACACACACACACACACACACACACACACACACACACACACACACACACACACACACACACACACACAGCACAGCCTCTCTGAAGGCTTTTGCACATGCAGTCCTGAAGTCCTACGTGCAAGAGCTGCAAAAGCCCCCCCCCCCTCCTCTCCTCCAGCGCGACGCACGCACGGAATACCGGGGCATGCCCGAGCGACGCATCCAACTGTCAGCTCCGCTTCTTCCGGTAGAGAGACCTTTACGAGTTTATTAAGGGGAGCCAGCCAGCCAGGCATCGTCGCATGTGACAGTCTGCGTGCGTGGAAGCCATGCCAGCATCGTTGTGTGACCCGATAAGCACGACAATCTGTGCAAGCTCCGCGGATCACCACCCGAGCGCAGCCCCTCCTCTCCTCTCCTCCCCTATATGTATACACGTATACTGTATATGCATATATATATATATATATATATATATATATATATATATATATATATATATATATATATATATATATATATATATATATATATATATATATATATATATATATATATTTATTTATAGCTGCCCACGCGTAAACAAGAAGCAGGCACTTTCATAAACACATTAAATATTCCATAATTCACTGATGCACTAACACCATTAGTGCGGTCTGCATAATCATCGTCGGGCAAAAGCGCTCGGATGCGCTGCGCAGAATCCCCCCCAAAAAAACAATGTTGTCTCTCGGGGAGACGAGAGGGGGAAGACCTTCAGGAGACGGCCGTGGAGGAGCGATGCGCGGGGGCGAAGCACAATCACCCGCTGACATTCAGGCCTTAATGAGAAAAACGTCGACTCCAAACCACTGGTAAATCCGTCACGTGCACTCGTGGTTTTTTTCTGTTTTTTGTTTTTTAAATGGCACATCAGCGAACATCAAGCTGTTTCCATCTAATGGGCCTACAGTCAAAACCAAACTCATGGGTCCGGAGGTGCGCACTCGGCCTGGCAAAGTTGTCAGACTACCTGCCATTTCAACAAATCGATTACCTGACTGAAATTGGGTAAACACATTAACCCCCTCCCTCCATCCCTCCCTCTAAAGGTGGCTCGTACATCCAACACGGGGCGCCACTACAAGGTGGTACTAGAGATAGTAAATTAACACAAAGACAGAAAGCTAAACCAAAACTATAACCATTTGAGTCCCCGAGTGACAAGTCCCCCATAGCATCTTGCCCTCCCTTACGTCGCTGCTTCCATCATCGTCCCGTGACACCGTCCCCCATCCACAGCAGCACCACAACACCAAAGATCGCAGGTTATGCGTAACGTTTATTTACCTTTATGTCTGCCTTTCGCTGTCATCGTCACACTGCTTGATGTTTCATTGGAACAAGATGCTCATCTCCCTCTCTCCCTCCCTGCTCTTTCCTCCCTCTATCGCTCTCTCGGCTGTGTCTCTGTAGGGTATTATTCAGTAACACGAAACCACCGCTAGGAGAGGAGCGCGTAAACGGAGCTCATGCAGCAGCACGGAGGGTGTCGCACATAATGGCTTTGGCTAGCCTATATAGAGGGAGAGACACCCCCTCCTCCCCGTTAGGAAATGGGGCAATGCCTCGGTGAGGGTGAATTCTAATGGAATAAGGGAAGACCCTGATCCTGGCGTCTTGCACTGGATACCCCTTCCCGACCATCACCCCCTCCCTTCCCCGATCAGCTTTAGAGGCACATGCATGGTGACTCAACAGCCAAATTGGCTTATTTTATGTTGTATTATGGTGCTATAATAATACTCATAGTAAAACAAATGGATGGACTCAAAACAAAACAAGAATAAGAGACACCGGTGCAACGTCAGAGATGCAAACATAAAAACCAAAAGATGAGTAGGGGTTCTAGGCACAGATGGAGCTCTCACTGGCCGTGCAGGATCCTGCATGCGGACATTTGATCACCATCATCTGCGTTGCAGTCGGACATCCTGGCGTCCTGGGACGGGACCGGAGACGATGGGGGGGTTTTGGGAGGGGGTGGGGGTCTGTCTCTCTCACACACTCTTCTGTCAAGGGCCGGAACTATGGTGTCGGCTCCTCCAGCTGGCTGCTGCTGCAGCAGTGGCATCACTCGGCAGCTCTCTCGGCAGGGGGAGTCCTGCCGCGGGGACTTTGGGGGAGGACAGGCGGACACCCCGCTGCCGCTGTGGCATGTTTGTGTCCCCGAATTGTGTTATTTAAGGTGGGTGGGCGGTGTGTGTGTGTGTGTGTGTGTGTGTGTGTGTGTGTGTGTGTGTGTGTGTGTGTGTGTGTGTCTGGGGCTGGTGGTGGAATAGAAAGGTGTGGAAGGACTCTGGAGGGTTAGAGGTCGAAGAGAGAGAGAGGAGAGGCTCTACCTCTCCAGGTGCCGTGAGGCTGGTAACACCCCGGAATGGCGAAAGAAGGAACTCCCACGCAGATTCACGCACACCCATTTAAAAGAGGCGCACTCAGACTAACTATACCGCCATCCTGTGGAGGTATTCATTACAGGGCTTCCCCTCACCCCCTTGAACAACAGCTCTGTGGAGTGTGTTTGTGCGTACGTGCCCAAGGAACTGTAGCTACAGTAGGCTATTTGACAGAAGGTCACGTGGGCCTATAGGATAGTGTTTTATTTATTTTTTTAATTTACAAGATTCAAGTTAAATAAACGAAATAAAGGTGATGTAGGAGCTGATCAAATGTATTCTCTGTCTATTAGACATCTGAGTGATATAATGCAGATCGCTGCAAAAAATATGTTGTCAACATATAATAGTAATACAAACAAATTGTGTTTCTAAAAAAAGGCACACACACATCGTTAACAGTTACGATCAGCACACCAGAACACACAACTGTTGGTTGGAGAAGCATTGAGGCAAAAAATGTGAAGCCTGGCCAGAAGGTGGCCCCAAACAACCGGCCATGTTGTTATACATCAGAGGGCGCCTGTACAGCGGTCAGCTAGGCTGCACCTCTGAGTCAGTGTGTCAGGCTCAGCTTTACACGGTCAGAGTGGATCAACCAGCATTAGTCTGGAGGAGCAAATTATAGCTCACATCTGCACAGCTGCATGACCCGCTGCTTTTGTCCGTTTCAGAGTCGCCTATAGATATGTCCGTTTGGTTTGTGAGCATTGTGAGCATCAGCTGCACCTGTAGGGACTCAAGCTGCCCTTTGAGCTCTGTAAGATTTGATCACTTTTACAAGGAGTGTCAAAAAGAACAGTGCGGACGCCAACCGTGAACCGCAAGGTCCTCATTTTGGGTTCAGCCATTGCGTCTCTGCGGTCTGTAATACAAGTTTTTAACAGCAGATATTCAGTCTGACATAGCCCAGCAGGAGCAGCACACGTGTGATTAAGAACATGAAGTAGCAATGTGTTTTTGTGTCCGTCCCTGGTGTGACTTACTGATCCGCCTGTACATGGAACAGAGACCTTAGGCCGCCCGTTACAGTTTTAAAAACATTTAAAACAATGTCTCCCAGCACAGTCTCAACAGTGTGGAGGAGATACCAGGAGACGGGCCACTACACGAGGAGAGCTGGACAGGGCCTTGGCAGGGCAACAACCCAGCAGCAGGGCCGGTACCTGCTCCTTTGTGACAGGAGGAACAGGAGGAGCCGGAGCCCTACAACATGACCTCCAGCGGGCTACTCGTGTGCATGTTTCTGAGCAAACTGTCAGAAACAAACTCCCTGAGGGTGACATAAGGGCCTGACCTCTCTCTCGCTCTCTCTCTCTCTATACATATATATTCAATGTCTCCTATTGATACTCATACTACTGCTACCATTACTAGAATAGTGTGGTAGTGCTAATAATGTGTAAATAGAGTCTAGTACATAACATGTGACGGTTTCCCACGCTGCAAATTTTCTAAAATGTCAAATCTGATATTTATTTAATTGGCCTTCTGCCGTTTCACACAGCTTTTGCTTCATCTGACGGCTGTCCACCAATTACATAAGAGCAGAAGAACCATTATGAATGGGATGAAAACATTCACATGTACAGTATGCCTATTGTAGTTTAATAGGCAGTGACAAATGCCTCACTGCAAGCCTAAAAAACTGCAGAATATGCTCTGAAATTAGTCAATTGATCCCTTTGTGTGGAGTTTCTGCAGCCAACAGTGCTCCATAGAACTAATTAAACATTATAGATGGTGATTATCTAAAGTAATACTTCTATTCACGAGGGATGGTATACTTGTCTTGTTATTACAAGTGGATCAACCATTCGCTCGAAAATATAGGGACATGATTGTCTGTTGCATTTCAAACGTAAATGTGTTCTTTGAATAAATTCACAATGAAATGTAACATACTGTTATGTGGTGTTAACATGACGTTAGCAGTGTTTATTAACTTATATCTTATTTGACAAGCGTACACTAACAGTGTATTATCATGAGTTAACATTCCAATGGGTATGAATATTGGTGTAATCTGTGTTTCTATGTATTCCACATATGGAAAATGTGTAATGTTTACTTATTGTGTATTTGTCAGAACACCACTGCGGTTGAGGCACGTGCCAGGGAGAGCTGCAGGTGACCACGTGGGGGTGTTTTAAGCTACTACCTTTGAGTATTACAGTTATGGAAATACAAACAAGTCCAAACGTTGTGTCTTCACCCTCGGGGAGACGTGCAGAGGTTATTAGAGGTCGAGGTTGGGGGTAGATGCAGCAGTTTCCAGTTAATATGGCCCCGCCCAACGTGTTGACGTACACCTTAAGGTTACCTGAAACACTTCGCTGGCCCTCGCTCCAAATATGCCAATTAGAAAAGCAGAGCCTCTTTTGCTACACGGTTATAACACCCGGTGGCATACGCTATAAAAAATAGTTACGAAAATGCTTTTCAACATATTCTAAACGTACAAGTGTTCTCTCTAAATAAAACGTGTAATTTATAGTAACAGTTGCTCCTGCTTGAATCCTCCACACACAAAAAAAAATGCCTGAAATGTGCCTTGTGCCGAAGATCTCGCGATCACACGTTTTGCTGACCGTATCACTCCGCGCTGAGCAAACCCCGGGTGTAATTAATCTGTTGTATGACACTACCCCTAAACGTGTGTATTGGTTAGTACCGCCAAATAACGGTAAAATGTGCAACGTGTCACTGTCTGCAGATATGTAAAGGCAGTTACTGTGGAGGGAAACTGCCTTAGCAGAGGTTCGCCGGAGTTTACCTCATGCAAAATGCGTGCTAGGTAGACATTTTGGGTCCGTCCGGGCCATGTGAACACAGCCTAGCAGTCGCATGCATGGAGCCACAATGGTGCCAGTTGCAGCACTACGTCTCCAGCCTGCACTGCAACTGTGATCCCTTTACGTGCTCGTGTCGGCGGAAGGCTTTGGAGCAGTAGCGCAGTGAGCGATGCGCTCCAACTGCGACTTCCGGCTTATCCGGCTGGTTTACAGCATAAAAGGGTGACGTTTTTTTTTTTTTTTTTTTAATACAGTCATTTCGTATTTTCGTCATACACATTAAATAAATAACACAGAATCTATTGGTCTCTGAACTAATGAATACAAATATTGTAATATGTAGAGGTGAGACAATTGGTCAACTTAAAATTATTCAGCAACTCTTAATATAATTCATTCTTTTTTTCTTTTATGTTGTCATTATCTGCTGTTTTCGGTTTTGGATTCTTGGTTGGGCACACTCAGCAAGAAGACATAACTTTGGGTTCACAAAACAATGCAAAATATTGTGTATTTTTCACCAGTTCTGACAATTTATAAACAAATGAATTGAGACAATACAATACAAATTAATCAATAAAGAAAATAATACATACTTGTAGCCCAATAATATGGACTTTTCTTATAAGAGACGACACATAAGCAGCTGACAAAGTAGTCTATTGACTGTACATTCTTCTTTGGGTGCACATAGTACCGAGAAGAGGACTTTTACACTGTTAATGGGCCTGGCATTTTGTTTATTTTAAATAATGCAGATTAATCAGAATCAGAACCATTTATTGCATTTGTCCTGGCGGGAGATGCTCAACATTTAACATTTAACAATACACATCTAATGATAAACATAAAACAGAGTGCAATAAAAAGGGAGCATGCATATTTACAAGTGGGTCTACTGAATATTTACAATTGGATCTACAGAATATAAAAGTTAAAATTAAAATAAAGTGCACGGAATGAAGTGATTATGTGAAAGTGACAAGTGTAAAGTAAAGTGGCAAGTGCATTTACATATGAGGCGTGGAGGGATGTGCATTGTGTGAGAATAACATACAGCCATCATGATCATGATTTGTTATATTATTATATATATTATATTATATATTTAGTAACGTTTTGGGTACACTAAATGTTTTAGTCAGCTTGGACGCAAGGCGACGGGGCTTTTATTGTGAAGGGCTAGTTTCGGAAGCGTTGTCGTCGTTGCTGCTGGCAGAGCGCAGGCCGCAGTGATTTGGTAGCCGCTGCAGTAGGAGGAAGGACCGCGGTTCTACCCCTTCTATCTTTCAGTTTCGTCTCGAAATTTTATCGGTGCTTCCCTCTGGTAACGATTGGTACATTGCGTGTACAGTAACGGAGCTCTGCGATTAAACAAGTTATAGTTATACCAACGGACAGTGATATCAATCGCCATTTTAATCGCACGTTTCCCCTGACAGAAGCGCTAGCACAACAATGGCTCTGAAAAGAATTCACAAGGTAAGGAAGTGAACGACGAGGCCCAGGATTTCGCAGTTTCGCCGGGGATTTAATTGCGAGGTTGCCCATCTAAAGCTCGTCTGTTGGGTTTAATACATTGAAAATAACACTACAATTTTGACTAAATAAGTCAAAATTGGTTTGAACAACCAGCTAACGGTCTCTAAATAGCGAGTGACGCCAGTGAGAGCAGCAACGCGCCGCCTGTCTAATGCCACTACAAACAGGCCAGCTGAACCGTTACACTCCGTACGCTACAAGTAGCCCCTGTGATGGCTGCTCGTGGTTATGTCACACGGGTACACCATCGACGTGCTGTCTGTTTTAGCGATGCCGTTTCTAGTGGACGTGATATCAGCTGCGAGCTGTCTCCGGCTGCCATTATGTCCCGGTGGTTGGCTAGCTCCGATAAGCTTCTGCCCGAGCTAGCTTAATAACGTTACAGTGACGCCAGTCGTTAACGATGCATCTGTCCAGTAAACGGGACTGTAGTTTACATTCGTACGCGTTTGTGCTGCCGGGTTTCTCCTTGGTCACCCCGGACTGTCGTCAAGGTGGCTCATGTGGACTATTAGAGTCGTTTAAGCTGGACTCGCTCCTTGATTTGACAGATAAGTTGTCCGGCTAGCGGCTAGCGGCGACGCTAGCGACAGAACACTTGCTAGCGACAGGACACTCGCGCTTATTTTACCAACCGATTTGCCATTTAACTCACTTTATTGCAGTTAACTTGCATTTTGGTGGTTTAATGCTTGGATGTAAGTAGAACGGTAACATCCAACAGATCGGGATGGACGTTACCAAACGTTACGCTTCCGTATACCGTATCCCTGTTTTTTGTGTGTAATTAACGTGACATTGTTAATGATATTATCCGTAGTCATACACATCAAGCTGTCGTGGAAAAATAGTGGTGTTTTTGCTCGTATTCGACATTATGCTTGTTTTCGACACGGCGATATGCAGGAAACCCTAGTGGTGTTAGAAGTGTCGCTGTGGTGAAAACAGGCCCCACGCGTTGTTCGCCTTTGATGCCATGTTGCTGACAGCAGGCGAGCAGCAGATCGAGATTATGTCGTGTGTTAGGTTGAACTCGCTGAACACTGTTGTTGTGAATCCCCTCCACAGCAACGAGAGGCCATGTCCCAATGTGGCTAACCAGCCAGCTAACTAAACTACCACTTTACACCCCGGTGCTGCTGTCGAACCCGAGCGCCCCGGCTAGCTAGCTAGCTAGCTAACGCTGGCACCGTGAGGCTACGCGGGGCTACACACGACGAACAGACTCTTGTTTACACTCTTGTGTCTGTGGACATGTCTCAGGTTGGCTGCCACGCGCTGTACCTGCTCTACCTGGAGAAATACTGTTATATAACAGCGGCCACGCCGGCATTCATAGCACACGGTGCTATTGTAGTTGTGTGTCAGTAGGACCTGTTTTGGGAGTTGTTACTATGGCACGGAGACTGTGTTGCAATTGCAGTGGCGCTGGCCTTAAGATGTGTTTACAAACAGGGAATTAGTCAACTAAATAGAAGGCCCACAATTAGGTGGTAGTTTAACAAATCTGGTTATTGACCATCCTTTTGTCTGGGACTTCTGTGTTTGTGATATTTGTGTTGTTTCCATTCCCAGTTCTGTAATGTACGTCATTGTTTGTGAAAATGCTTTGCAAGGACGCGATCGAATGACGTGTCATTTGTTTGTCTCAGGAGTTGAACGACTTGGCACGGGACCCACCGGCCCAGTGTTCTGCAGGACCAGTAGGAGATGACAGTAAGTCCATCATCTAACCAAACCAACATTAACTTGGTAGCTGTGTGTGAGTGGGGCTCAACCAACAACTACTACTCACACATTAAACCAAAAGGAGTGCCATATAGCCTATTTTAATTTATTACAGGATGTGGATGATTATGATAAATATGAATGGTCTCCAAATCTTTTATGGTTAAAGTGTTTAGTGTGGATCTGAAAAAATGTAAGCAATATTGTGTATGCCACAGTCTTGTAGCTTGCGAAGGAAAAAAAAACATGTATGTGAGGAGTTCTGAGCATTAAACTAATTCAAGGAAATATCTTGTTTTTGAGCAAGTGGAAGCAGGAAATACCTGGACTGCCTCTTGTGAACTCTATTGCTACATTCCAACTCTATTGCTACATGCCTGTTTTACTTCTACTTTCAGGACGAGTATATGGGGAATTATACTCGAGCAATGATGTCATTGTTTTATAGTGTAGGAGTAAATTGCAGACTGTTTTTTTACTTCATTATCAATGTACAATATATATACTTTTTTATCCCAAAAAGATTGACCCCAAAATAACACTTAGGCATTCATGAACTCAATGTTTTTCTGTTAGTTTCAGTACATAGGATTTAATACATTTCATACACACTGTAGATATTTCCTTTGAAACCTTAAAGATATTAATAGGTTCAGTAAAAAGTAGACTATGATGGGAAGCAACTTTATCTGACTAGTCTCAACTGCTCCCGTCAACAGCTGTCATATAATACAGAAATGAATACAACCACCTTTGTGAATCTTTTGATTTTGTTGGGAGAACATTTTTCACAGTTAAAGCAAGTAATTCCACATCATTTTATTTTTTTGCAACCTTCTTGCAGAACCCCCTTGTAAATTAGATTTTAAAAATCTCAAATGGGATTATCCTGGATTGATTAATGTTAAATAAAATGAAACAGAATTTGGGACACATGACATTAGTTTGCAAAATTGCCAGAAAAAAAACGTAAAGACATTAATAATGTGAGTCTGAGGAATGGCCTTCATTTTCCTCATATGGGCCAGTTATTTTGACGTTATAGTTTGTTTGCAATGCATCTTAGAGGTGGCTCTGCTGTAAAAAAAAAAAAAAAAAAAGGGAACTCTTTCATTGAGCCAATAAATGTGAGTGTTTATCAAGTTGCCACCTGTTTTTTCCGAAGTAGCCCGTCTGATCAGGAATTCCTCCGTTTGTGCATTCAATGCAATTTGTAATGTGTTTTGCCGTCGGTGCGAAAATAATTGACGGCGACTCTCTGCTCGGCAGGACTTCTCAGCCAAGTGCACACACACATTCATACAGAGCACGTGAGGCGGGCCTGATGCACACACACATATTGGCATGCTTCCCTATCACCATAAAGCGTAGGCTGGGGGTCGTACAATGCACACGCAGAGCGAGCCGCCACTTGTTAAACCAACATTATTTGATTTGAGCAACCAAATGAATATAATAAAACTTTTACTTTTCACTGTAAGTAATCTAAACGTGAACCTTTGGTAGTGACTTTGTCACTGAGAGCCACATCTCTTCTGTCTGAGGAAAGAAATCTGCTCTTAACGTAGTCGGCGCGAAGGAAACACAGATGACCACTTGCACAGCGTTGCCACAATGATTACATATCAGAATCACAACTGCCTTTTCATCATGACATTTCATTAACATTGGCTCAATCTGTTATTTATTATAATTTTATTTGATGACGTCCCGGTCTTGTATTGTGTTAGACATGATGGGATTGCTTCTTCGTCTGTGGTGACACCGCTGGAATGAGTACTTTTTGAAGTTTGTTTCATTCATTAAGAAATATATATTTTCTCCCATTTAAGGGTTCATTCTATTCTCTAACTGTAACTAGCCACAGAAAGAGCGCTTTACAAAACATATGATGCTCCATTATTATGACTTGTTGCTATAAGTGTGAACAACATTGCCCGTGTAGTTAGCAGAAGCTCATTCCAGTGACATCAACTGACATGTTTTCAACAGCAGAGTCGCTCTGAACATGTCACTTCCTGCCATTCAACATCAAATAAACTGCTCTGCTATAAAGCACAAGAAAGTGCTTCTTGTGACATATTTACTGTGGTTTACTTTCCTTTGTCAACGTGACATCTGCTCTCAGACCCTCAGCAGGAGGCTTGACCGCTTTAAATGCTACCAAATCAGATTCTGATTGCATTTGTTGTCCCTGTTAGTGATGTCCACGCCTTTTAAAAAAATTATACTTCATGTCAGGATAACAATTTCCTCTGAAGCAGCAATTTGGATGTTAAACCAATAAGGAGCCGTTTCTGAATCTAAATGCGAGTCCCCTGCCATGATGTGACCCCTTACCCTTTACGGTTTAAAAATACCTCTTTATGTAAGAGCCGGTTACTCAACTGTCCGAAATACACACGCTCACTTGATGAGGCGATATTTACACAAACACTTCTCAGCCATGCGTTGTGTTCTTGGTGTTTCCTAAACAATGTCTGTTTTTCATTTCAGTGTTTCACTGGCAAGCCACAATAATGGGACCTGTAAGTACTCACTCCCTGCATATTACTGATTTAGCCACAATCTTAGTGATACTGCTTTGGTTTTAACTTTGAATTAACATTCACACAAATGGTGAAAGAATGTTCTTTTTATTTTTTTTACTCTCAGAACCGGAACTCTTGACTTTGAGTTTCTGTGATTTTCCAAATAACTTTCCCCTTCCTGCACTTGAGTCCGTAATGAGATGAATGGGCTCCTCTCTCCCTGCTTTAGAATGACAGTCCTTACCAGAGCGGGGTTTTCTTCTTGACCATACACTTCCCCACAGACTACCCCTTCAAACCGCCAAAGGTGAGCGGGCGTACATAGACAAAGCAACAGCGAGGACACAGCGTGCCTCTTGCCTGCTAAAACACGCCGTGGCTTTACATCATTAAGTTTCCTGTTGCTCTCACCTGCCCCCGGTCTCCCCCTCCCCCTCACATTTCTTCTCTCTCCGCTTGTTTCCAGGTTGCATTTACCACAAGAATCTACCACCCAAATATCAACAGCAACGGCAGCATTTGTCTTGACATTCTGCGATCACAGTGGTCTCCGGCTCTCACCATCTCCAAAGGTAGACTCTTTTATTTATGTAGTTTTAACTAGCCTTTGCTCATGCTGTTGCAGATAAATGACAGGTGCTATTGTCTTTTATTAACGGTGTGTTAAGAATAAGGGAACCCGGGGAACGCGTTGGTTTCCTTTTTATATGAAACTGCTTCCCACAAATGATCGTTTACAGCTTTTCTCCCGCAGAGGTCCTTGTATCAAACTGGAGTGCTCTCTCCGTAAATGTCAGCTTTAGACCTTTCCATGCAGTGCTCACTACTGGGCCGGCTGTAAATGGTGTCATGCACAGAGCTTTTCAATCTCAGTGGCATGTATTATTAACAATAGCTGTGACACATACTCTGCCTGACTTGCATCTGAGGGTCATCTGAAGGAAATTGGCATAAATTGTTAAAATTCTAGTTTTTTTTATTTGAGTACTGATTGGTTAACTGGTCCCTTCCAGTCCTCCTGTCCATCTGCTCTCTGCTGTGTGACCCAAACCCGGACGACCCCTTAGTACCCGAGATCGCCCGCATCTACAAGACGGACAGGGAAAAGTAAGTTCTCGGTTTGTGTTTCCATTCTCATGTATTTGGATTTATTGATGTGCAATAAGTCAATTCTCCTCCGACTCGGGTGCAGACGTGCTAAAGTCTCTTCTTATCAAAGTTCTGATCAAAGTTAGCGTCGCAAACTGGAGGACAGAAGCTCCGTCTCGCTAATGATTATTGATTTTCAAGCCATCGTTCGGGGTATAGAGTGTGCAGCAATCGCAAGGGATGTAACAAAAGTTTGAAAGACAACGATTTTTAAGCTTTCCAGTTGTTTTCCTGCCAACAGATTTTTTTTTAAGCATGCGTCTTCCCTGGTTAAATTATGGGAACTGTCTTTAAAGATGAACAGATGCTTACCATTCAAAAGTAATAAGTCTCTTAAGACGCTGCAGACGCTGAGAGGATTTATTTCTGCCAGGTCAGAAACTTTGGTCGGCCATCTTGCAGCAAAACTAAGGTCCGGTTTCCCACAAGTCAAAAGATCTGCAATCAGCTGTGTTGGGCTGGTTTTCTTATTACTGGAGGAATATTTTACACATGTTGCACATGATGAAACAGAACTTGATGAAACAGAAACTTCAGATCTTCCAGACATCTGTGGCTCCATATTTCTCTTGCTTTCTTCTTACTTTGCGATCATAGTTCCGTGCCGTTCATCCTCAACATTGAGGAATCGGCCGTCTTGTTTGAATAAACATTATTGAAATTGTCAGTGAGCAGAAGCGACTAGGGAGTGGGCACTAGTGGCCGGTCATCGGCTCCGTACAGCGTGAGCAGAAGAGTCGCAGGTTGTGGCCGTTCAGGAAGGATGATTCAAAACGTGTAGTGGGCGTTCACACAAAACTTATGTATGCAAGATTAATACAAATGCAGAGTGTCTGCAGAGCTTTACCATTTGAAACACTTTTTTTTCTTTTTTCTAAGAAACATTTCTTCCCAGGAAATGACTTTGCTTGTGACGTCATTAATCCATCTGGCTTTTTGGGAGTAACACAGCCGCTCAGTTGCTGCAGCTCAATATGCGCGTCAGGGTGTTATTTATACAGACGAAACGACTTGCTAACAAGTCGTGGCTGCGTGAAATGGGATTAACGTGCTTGTCTAAAAATGGGAATATACAAAAATGTGATGCATGGATAAAATAATCCTCTAAAAAGCTCTTCAATTTGTCATGTCTGTGGTTCATATTTTTTTTTTAATTTTATTTTTTTAGAAATACTCAACATTATTTCTGATATTTGCCTACTGTTATGAGAGAACGCATCATTCAACACTCAGTCCCAGTACAGTCTGGTTCATCTGCAGAACCGCTGCTCCACGATAAACTCTGTTTTAATGCTCATGTTCACCGATGATATGAACACATCACTTTCCCACGCGGTCAGAGGAATAAAAAGCGTGCATCCTGTTCATAGTGCCATCCTCGGTTTCCATCAGTTATGTATTCGCTGGCAAAAATGCAAATTGGGAGCTTCAAGACTCACCGATCTTCGGGGGCAGCCCTAAATAATATAATGGGCCTTTTGAAAGTTTATTTTTGGTTGAAAAAGTCTCAGATTTTTTATAACAACCTGTTTGACTGTGTCCTCAGCGACATCATGAGGCTGCTCATCAGTCTCTAAAGACGCCTCTCAGCTGGTGGGGCATGATGAACAGAAATTAGAGGAAATCCCATTCGTCAGTAGCTCTTCTGCCTTTTTGTCCCGTTTGCTCTCCTCTGGTACAAAGTATCACCAATAATCAGCTCAGTGAGACGGTCGTTTTGGTTGAGCTGTGCTTAAACTATTCTCCCTGTTACCGACTGGCCGTTTGCTGCAGCGGGGAGAGGGAAATAAAAACAAACCTGCTGAAAAAAATCGCTGCAAGATATTTCAGAACTCTGCGCCCTTGTAGAGCAGCGGCCAGCTGGCATCGCTGCTGCTGATGCAAGGATGGATTTGACAATGTCGCAGAAAAGATTTTTTGATTTGTAAAAAGATGTAGCAAAATCGTAATGTTGCTAAACAACTAACATCCCTTCTCTCTCTCTGCTTGTTCACAGGTACAACAGAATAGCTCGGGAATGGACACAAAAGTATGCAATGTAGTGTTGGGTTAGAATCATGGCCAACCACCTCTACGACATAAGGTTAGGGGAGCTTCAGACGTAAAGAGAAAACAAACAAAAAACCATTCAAACAAATGAAAAGTTTAAAACAAGATCTTGTTGGTTTCCGTTGGAGTGCTTTCTTTGAGCCACGCCTCCCCTTCACCAGAGTACCTGTACAACTCCCCCCCCCCCCTCTCTCTCTCTCTCTCTCTCTCTCCTCCCCCCTCTGTTTGACTCTGTCTCCCCTGCCCTCCCGCCTCTCAGCTCACTTGCCCTCCCTCCAGTGTACATATTGTCTGCTTGCAATGGTAACACCCCTCTCTCCCTGCTCCTTTTCCACCTCCTCCCTCCCTTGTGACCTCTGGCCCTGACTCCTGTATTGCGTTACATGCTGTCACCACACAGGTCGCCCCTCCTCTTTATTTCTCCCACTCACCTGTATCCTCTTCCCCAGACGTTAATCCTTAAAAGCATTCCTTTCTGTAAAACTTGGAGGGCACCCTTTTTTCCTCTTTTTCCCCCTAATTATTTAGGGGAGTGGGGGACAGTAGGATTTTTACACTCTGCATCCTTTCTTGTCTTATCACCTTTTTATATGTCCCATCTGTAGAGGTGACAATTCAAGAAAGAGGTTTGTTTTGGCACGAGTCGAAGGGCACTCTGTATTTTATATTATGAATACTTAAAAGAAATCATTGCAGGCTGTGGAAAATGGCCTAATTTGGTGTTCTGTTGGATTCTATGAAAGGATTTATCCCCACACCTCTTGCTCCTAACTCCCTCCCTTCCTCCCGCCCCAACTAAGTTGACCCCTTTGTACACACACACATAGACACACATGCACGCACAATTGTAACCCCCATGTCACCCCCACCACTACCGCCAACTTTTCTTTACTCACAAAGTGGAGGTTCTGGACCAGGTATTTAAGCAATTTATTTTTCTTAGTTTAACCTGTGTTTTTTTTATCTCCCCTTCCTCTCTCCCATAACTCTTTTAGGTTGCTTTTTTTTTCTCCTTTTCTTATTTGGTTTCTCTTTTCTTTTTTTTTTTTTTGTTTGTTTTTGCTATTGTTCAATTAGAGGCTAACATCTTAAATGGCTATGGGACTGGCTTGGGCTCTGGGTGCGAGGAGAACCCACTCTTCTTGCACAAAACCTCTGTATATTGAATTACCTGAGAGGCTCGTTGAGCTTTGTGTGTTGATTAAACTGTGTAATAAAAACCCATTATTCCTGTGTTGACTCATTCTCGGGCCCTTTTGCAGGACATGCAGAGGTAGGAAAGGGAAATGTTGCACAGGTCACAACCATGGATGACAGGATACATAATACCTGCCTTTCCCACACGGTATTACTGATAGATGGTTGCATTCTTTGTGGGTATTGGGGAATGTCTGGTAAATAAAAAAAACTTCACTAAAACGTAAAGAGTTTTGAAATTGTTCTGAATTCATTAGAAGTGTCTGTATGATGAGTGTGCTCTCATTTGAGTGAAGTTAAACTCAATATGTGGTTTTAAAGAATGCATTTACATAATAATAACAATCACATGAATATATTGCAGCATACCTAGTTTATATGGCACTTAAAAGTCACGTGATTGTTTTGTTTTTTTCCTCTAAATGTTACCAAATTGCTTATTCAAGATGGTAGATTGTTTTGTTGCCCTCTGGTGGTGATTTTATGTAAAGTAATTGGAGAGCATTACATTTCACTCTGTGGCGACCCTGTTCATATACCAACAAATCGTTGCTCAAGATGGACACTGTGGCTTTTTTTCTGTTAAACAAGTAGACGGGTTTATCAAATCAAACCAGAAACCACTTCTGTGGCTTTTCTTTACATAAACACGGTACAAGAGAAAGTACTTCTCGAAAGGGAAATGGAACTCGCCAAAGCTCGCAGCCATCAAGATGATTTATTCTTCAGTGAAAATCTTCGGCATCAACTGTCGTGCTCCGAAGTGCAATATGATTAGATAAACGATAAATAGCTATCGGGGCAACACAGTAACAGTGGTTACATACAGCAGTGAGTTAGAATCAGTTAAGTCGTATCATATTGGAAAATGTGGCTCCGGACAACGTCAGAGCGGGTTTTGAGATTATCTTGTCAAATTACTGTCAACAATTAAATTAAATCAATTGTTAAACAATAACATATACATGATATATTTGTACGGGTTAACGTGAAACTCCTTATATGTTAAATATATTTTTAAAAAAAATGAATGGCTCAAATGCAGTTCGGTCCCTCAAACAGCAGTAAAGCGAAGACGGAAGTGCGGTGAAGATAGTGTATTATCTTTGATTATCCCCCTCTCCGCCTCCTCAGACCTGATTGGTTGCTACGCAATGACGTCAGAGGCCGAGCACAGTGCTTGTGGAGCTTGACAGAGTTCAGTTAGACTCCCCGGATGACCTTGCTGTTGAGCGCCGAGCACAAACAAAACACCGTCCAGGGGAAATATGACAACCCCATGTTTATCAGTGATGCCCGCATTGCCCAGACCGGGATTCACGTTATCCAAAGGTAAAGTATTCATTCTATCTAACAGCAAGCTAGCATTCATTTAGTGTTTTCTATTGCCGCTCAACGTAAACTTAACGTCTGTGACCTAACGTTACCCAAACCAACTGACGGTTAGTAGGCTAACGTGCCTACTACACAACGTAACGGCTGTCTGGCGACTAGTACGTGAAGTGCACATATATTTTAATGACTATCCAATTTCTAAGAACCGCCCCTCCGTTAGCTGACTGCCAGCCCGTTAGCTAGCGAAGTGAACTCTGTTGGCCTGTGTTGACTCAGTTGACGGTCACTTTGATAGTTCTGGCCCGTCTGCGAAGGCCTCACTTGGAGGCGATCCCAGCGTCTCCTTCCAGGACAGGAATATCTTCATGTATCATGGCCTCCAGCAAAGCAGCTAATCACTGAACTGGCTGATCCAGACTGACAGCATGGCCCCTGTTCCGCTGCAGCATGTGATGCTGGATACGCCTCTCTGTTGCCTCGCTAAAACAAAGCCAAGACGACAGACCACTGCACATATCTCTGCACATAGATCAGTACACATTCCTCCTAACGCGTTCAGTTTCTCCTCTGATGATGCAACATGGCGAACCTGTAGGAGTACCGATTTCTTTTATACCCAGGCAGTCATATCTTTATCTGAACTAGACCACGAGTCATCCAAAACCTTGGGTGTTTCTTTGTTACTTCTGAACAGGTGAACAGACTTAGTAGACTTGGCGACAAACGTAACACTCCAATGGTACTTAAATTGGCAGTTGGATACCATGAACCCATGCAAGTTAGTCACGAGGGGTTGAGTCATCTGTGGTCAGATTATGTTGTCTATACAGTTATGAGTATACAATAGATACACTTCTTTATCCTCTTCTTTATGCACACTGTCTCTCTCCAGAGCACTTGGTGGTCGCGGTGCCGGTCGCGGTGGTTGCAGCCGTCGGAGGTTTCCTGGTCAGCCATTACCTGAGAGGGCCGAGCTGTAAAAAGGGCATGGTGAACACGTCCATCTGTAAAGATAGCCCCAAAGTGGTCCACAGCTTCGACATAGAGGACATCGCCACCAAGGCTGTGTACTGCCGCTGCTGGAAGTCAAAGAAGGTGTGGCCTCGGTAGCTGTACCTGTTGCTCTTAAATGTCAAATGATTTTCCTTTTGTAAGAATCTGAATTTAACAGAGTGGGAAGCTATTGTTTTGTGTAGAGGGATCTTAAAATGACAGACCTCCATATACTGAAATGTATACACATAACTTAAATCTGCACAGTTGAATATGTAGCTCATTTATAACCTCTTGGGATTCGTGGACTTGAGGGTGACGCTGCTAACGTGCCTGATCAAAAATGTATGGAACTCTGTTTCTCCGTCATAGTTCTTAGGTGCCTTCTGGGAGATGAGTGTTCACTTGCATTGTAAACTACAAAGCGTGTTAAGCAACTCATTGTTTCCCTCTAACAGTTCCCTTTCTGCGACGGATCCCACACCAAGCACAACGATGAAACTGGGGACAACGTGGGACCGCTCATCATCAAACACAAGGACCCTTAAGCCACCAGGGCCGGGAACCTCAACCCTCCTTGACTTCTCTCTCTTCTCTAGTGTTGCTGGCCCCTGTTTGTCCAGTCATTTGACGTTGTCGCATCATATCAATCTGTAGATATTATTCATAGCCCAGAACAAAAATCCAGAGAGCGCTGACATTTTAGCGAATTTTGATTTCACACCAACGTGACTTTGCAATCAAAGGTAATTTGAGGAGTGATAAGGAAGGGACTTTGACAATCGTCAGTTTGCTTTTTCACCAACTCGATGTGAAGCGTTTAGATCAAATTCTCCCCGGACTTGATTGAAGTGAAATGTTTCCCCGTACAGGCATTGTGTCTCTCCCTTCCTTCCTTCCTTCTCCACTCCCACGGGTGTGGAGCAGGTGGTTGAAGTGATTACTGGCACCTCGTTGCCTCGGCCGGCCCAATATTTAAATTGGAATTCAACGAAGGCCTTATATTTAAATCTACAGCCTGTGCCCCAAAGTCTGAACGCACAACAACCCATATGAATGTCAAGTGATATGATTTTTGCACTAAGAGCTGCTTAGTTAGATTAAAGAAGCTGTGTTTTTTTTTCTTTCAATTAAATAATTCTCTTCAAAACTAGGACGAGTTGAAACACTATCTTGCTGTTCCTAACCAGTAACTGTCTGCTATCTGAGGAAACTTGTATTTAATGTTAAACAATGCATATGAATGATATATTTTGCTTTTTTCAAAGTTAGTTGTTTTCTACTGGCTGCGGTGTGTCTGACTTGATTCGTTGTTCTGTAAATTGTTAATAAAACTCATCGAGTGATCTGATTCGTAGGCTTTCTCGTCTTTATTTTATTTATCCGGAGGGGCGTCTCTTGCTTACATTTGTTTGTTTTGAACCACAGGATCAAATGCACTTTGCTGAACAACTTCACCTCTGTTAGCAGACGCAGAGCAGTGTGTGTGGGTGGGTGGATTAACGGTGGACAGGGATAATGAGTAAACAGCCCCGTGTGGCGACTGCAGTGGGACCCTGTGTGTGTGTGCGCGCGTGCGTGTATATGTGTGTGTCAGAGGGGCCTTGGCTGGAGGTGAGGGAGGAGGAGGAGGGAGGAGCGGGCTGCCGTGCTGCAGTGTCCACCAGCACCAGTGGCCATTTTAAGATGTGGCAGTATTTGCGGTGACCACTAGAAGACGCTGTGTTTACACGGATAGTCCGGGCCAGACAGTGTACGCGAGTACGGTGGGCCCCTGCTCCCATAGTGACACGCTCGCGCACGTCACGCGCGCACACACACACGCTGACTCACGCACTCACGCACGAGGTATCTGGCTGCGTGCCAGATGCAGCGGAGGGCTCTCACAAGAGGTGGAGTGGACTCCGCCGTCCCCGCGTGAGGAGTCACCTTTAACAGACAGCTCCACAGCGAGAGAGAGGGGGACGTAATAAATACATATATTTATTTAAATATATATATTTACTGTGCGAAGAATATCTGCCTATTACGAGCTTTTAGGGTCATATTACCATGTCGCCACACACTTTGACTGCTAATTAGCAACAACTCTGAGTAGGTTTGGTGAAAATTAACGTAGTTTATTAGTTTACAAAGTGTGTGTTAAGTTGTTCCGTTTTAGATATTTATACTTCATAATGTCGACCTCATGTTGGAACAGAAGCCGTCATAACATCAGAATAAGAGCTTCCCCTCTCGTGTTATGACACTGGCTTCCGGTCTGGATGTGGTTGATAATCTATATTATTTTGGAAAAATAATGTCGCGTTTACTTCTTCCAGAAGCCTCCGTCCCCAAACTGTTTGAGCAGCAAGGCATCTATAACATCACTCACAGTGACGTGGACGCACGTGCGTTGTTGTTCCGGATGAACACACACAGGGCCGCTGTATTTACATCTCTCTCTCTCTCTCTCTCTCTCTCTCTCTCTCTCTCTCTCTCTCTCTCTTTTAATGCAATTCTTAGTCTCGCCGTCACCGACGTGCTACCGAGCCCAGACAGGTGTTTTTAATTAAGTTAATTATACATTAGTGTGGTTGTGCTAACTGACTGCACATAGACACCAGTGTTTCTCCATCACGTGGACCGAACAAGGCTTATGAATGAATTGAAGTGGTCATGGACCATTTATTTAGATGCAGCTTTAATTATTACTATATTATAAATACATAAACAATGTCCATGGACTGATTAAAAAAAGAAAAGAAAAGTGGATTTGATTATGTAATTATGTGTATTTGTGTACATGCATAAATAAGTTTTAAGTGTAGCTGTTTAACATGTTGGCCACTTCTAATCATGACACTGCAATCATAAGCATTATTGCATATTATTTGCACGACAACTGTTCCTGGAGCAGTGACGCCCGTGAACACGCTTGGGTGTGTGTGTGTTTAGTCGAGTGGGCTCCGGGATGCATATGAAAGCTGTGTTTAATGTGTGTTTAATGTGTGTGTAATGTGTGCGTAATGTGTGTGTGTCCCTATGGCAGACCCCCACACCCCCCTCCTCCTCGCACCGGCAGCCTGCCCGTGTGCATTAGCGCTCCTCGGATACCATGGGGTCGCTCTGACCACGTCGGTCTCGGCTGCAGAGTCCACTTCGCATTTTGAGCGACGCCCCCAAATTCCGTGCAGAGTGTTTGCAGACCCTCCGGGACGGAGAGGTGGAGGAGGAATCGGCAGCTCCGCCGTCCATAGACGCTACAATCACCACGCCATTAGTTCATGACTTCATCCTATGTTTGACAGGAGAGTTCGGCCCGCAATTCTGAAGGTAAGCCGAGACGCTTTGCCGACACTTCCCCTGTTGATTTGCGCCGTTTGGGTTTTTTTTGTCGCCTTTTTTTTTGTGCTGCGCGCGGCGCCGTGTCGCAGCGACCACTCGGACTGTGGTCAGCCCCGTCGTGGCGTCGGTCGAGCGCCGTCTTTCTTAGGTAACCATAATCGCGGCGAAAACGATCGATCGGGTTGCCTCGATCGACCCGCAAAAAAGGGTCCGCGCCGTTGACGCGTAACCGCATATATGCCCCGCGTTGAAATCGCCGGGGTAGATTTGCTACAAATGTGGACACGGAACATAGCCTGGTCTTTTTTTATCCACAGCAACCGCATCGTTGCGCACCTCGCTCACTCGTCGTCGATACCAGACAAAAGACAGCCTGTTTTTTTCTGACGGTCCTCTATTTAGTCCTTCTCTGCTCGGCTTAAGCTTTGGCTGGCACACATAACAGCAGTCGTCAAAATGTATTTGAAAAGCGCGCTCCACATTTGACCTGCGCATATGCGCATATCTTTGCATATTGTTGTCGCTCTGTTATTGATTGCATTGATATACCGTGAAATTCTTAAAGGGATACTGCCTCCTGTATGCGGAAATCACGAGCAGAGCCAATGCACTGTCTGATACATGGCCCCGTTCGTCTCTATTCGAGCAGTTTGTTTAAAAAAAAAATGTACATAGGTATTATGTTTGTTTTTCTCTTTAAACGCGGATTCTCCACACTCTGATTCTCTGACGGTGTTTTAGTGGCTCCGGCTGAGAAATATCCCAGAGTCCCAATCTCTTCTGTTTACTCTTCTTTCTGTATTCGTCCCTCCAACATTTCTATTCTTAACCTTCCTCTCTTCATCCCCCATTCATTTCTAGCTCTCCAGGACTCTGAGGCTGCTGCAGAGAATGGGAATAGGGACACAGGCCAAGGCTTGCCATTTTGGCTGAAGTAACAGCAGGACGGTTGTCAACCCCGCATCGGCTTCAATCCCCTTCTCCCTCACCTCTCTTCCCACACACACACACACACACACGCACACACACACGGACAGACACCCCCCACACACAGCCACTGCTATGTCCACTGCCGTAGACATCGCTGGCCCTTCCTCCCCAGATCAGGCTCACAGCAGCGCTAAAATCCCCAATGCGCCGCTGAGACCCAGCCTTAAGCGCTCCAACCACCCCTACAGCCTCTCCCATTACATCTCCACCCCTTCTCCGGCCGTGGACGTCAAAAGCCTGATCCAGCCCTCCCCGGTGCAGCAGCGGGCGGCGCAGCCCGCGCACGCCAAGCCCCGCCGGGCCCCCTCCTGGCCCGACATGTGGGAGTCGCCCAGCGGGCTCCACCTGGCCCACGCCGCCGAGCTGCTGATGCGAGCCGGACTGCTGGCTCTGACCCCCGCCGCCACGGAGCAGGCCGGCCTAGGTGCGCAGAGCAGCCAGCCGGTGAAACGGGAGGCTGTCGAGGCAAAGGGGGACGGGGAGGGCGGCGCATCGGGGCCCGAGGAGGAGGAGGAGGACTCCTCTGGATGCGGCACTGACTTCCAACCCTTCCTGGGCGCCTGGTTCCCCTTCAGCCCCACTCTGTTCCCCCTGGCCGGCTTCCAGATGGGGGGAGGCCACTGGAGAAGCGCGGCCATGGGAGCCGAGGGCATCGAGGGGCTGGTGGCCGAGGGCTACTCGCCCGGCTCTCTGGGCGGCAGCAGCGCCGGGAGGAGGAAGAGGAAGAGGTGCGGGGAGTGCGTACCTTGTCGGCGTCAGACGAACTGCGACCAGTGCAGCAGCTGCCGCAATCGCAAGAGGGGACACCAGATCTGTAAATACAGGAAGTGCGAGGAGCTGAAGAGGAAGCCAGGAGGTCCTGGGTTTGAGAACAGAGTGTCTGGGTTTGATCTAAGGGGCTCCGACTTTACTTTGGGTCTAGCACAGGAGAGAAGCAACGGCGCCTTGGATGGATAGTAATGTACGTGGGGGCAGCATTTGTCAGAGGATCCCGGTTGGATGATTGTTGAGGAGCTGCAGCTGACACAAACACACAGGACACCATGTTAACACACTCGGACTGTGGTTCGGAGATCTTGGGATCTCGCGTTCAACGAGGAGCTGCAGCTCCGTTTGAGAATGTCCACACTCGTTTCCCATCCTTTCTTTTGACAATCAGTGAATTGGAGAGGAGAGAAAGAAGGATACCAATGTGTGTCAATATTTAGATGACGACAAAAATGCTGTAAATAGACTGTAAATATCTGGAAAACATTATGTCTTTTTTACATCCCTTTCCAGTTTGGATGTATTGTGTTTCAACTTAAAAAAAGAAAGAAAAAGGAGCCAAATGTTTTGTTTCTAATAGGGAGTTTTGTTTCTGTTGTTCTGACGTCACTGCATCAGTAAGAAATGAATGAGTTCAGCCGAGGCTAAATTATTTCATGTGCAACTTGTACTGTATAGCTCTGTTTGCCCTTTTGAAATAAAATAAATTGGCCATGTGTAATTGTCTACAGGCTGGGTTTATACTTGTGTGTGTGTGTGTGTGTGTGTGTGTGTATTTAATTGGGTGTATGTGTCCGTTAGCCTCCGTGTCCCTGGTTGTACACATGCACACGTGTGTTCATATGTGTGTGTGTGTTTGTGTGTGAGGTTGTGTGGATTATGAGTCACCTAATGGTGTGGCTGAGAGCCTTATCGCAACCCCACAGACACACACACACACACAAGCGCACCTACACGCTGCCTTGGCAAGTCCGGTGCATGCGCTCAAACACACCAAACCTGACACGCACACGCAACAACAAACACTCTCCTCTATTCACACACTGACGCAATTTCCCTTTTTATTCACAAGTGTAGATCACATGTAGACACACACACACACACACACACACTACCACGTTATAAACAAAATACACCGGCAGCTGCACTGAGGCTACAGGGTGGGTTTTTGCTTGTTGCCGTAACGATGGCTGATGTGATAAGACCTTCTTCCTCGGCGCCACACTCCAGGGGACCGCAGGGAAGACGTAACCATGGCAACGGCCGGCCCGAGGTGTCACGCTATAATTGGGCCACGGCTGCACTTCCTGTGTGCCTTCAGTCAGGGGGATCGCAGAGGGACTGTGTGTGTGTGTGTGTGTGTGTGTGTGTGTGTGTGTGTGTGTGTGTGTGTGTGTGTGTGTGTGTGCATCTGTGGGGGTTGAGTATGCGTGCGCGTGTGTGTGTGTGTGTGTGTGTGTGTGTGTGTGTGTTTGTCAGGCAGGGAGAGGGAGAGAGAGAGAGAGAGAGAGAGAGAGAGAAAGCACAGCACGCCAGCCAACGCAGGACACTGCCAACTCATGGAGAAAAGCAGCGAGCTCCAGCATCATGCGAACGCAACGCTCCCACTGAATGAGGAACACAGTCTTTTACTCAAAGTCCACAGTCTAGTGTTTCTTCATCTCCCAGACAAAGGGGGAATTTCAAATTCTTGGATCTGCAGCTTTTTTTTTTTTTTTCCTCACTCCCCCTCTCTCTTCGGTGCCTTTCTAGTGATTTGGAGCTTAATCCCCCCTCCCTGTTCTCGTCACGCATGCACACACACACACTCACACACACAGACACACACGCTAGCACACACAAACACACACACCGGAAATCTGTGTCACCCGCTGCCCAGCAGGTCCAGTGACTCCCTGAACGCCTGCAGTCTGGCTCCACTGGCCTGCAAGATGGCAGGAGAGAAAGGGAGGAGGGGGGCAGAAGGAGGGATTGAACGGAGGACAGAGAAGAGGAGGGGTGGGGGGAGGGAGGTTTGAGAGGGAGAGTTGTGGGAGTGTGGGGGGGGGAGGAGGAGGAGGAGGGTGGAAAGCGGATCTAGGGAGAGGGTGAAGGGAGGTGGGGGAGAAAAGAGACGTGGTGAAGGGCAGAGAGGGAGAAGGGAGGAGAAGGGAGAGGGGGGTGAGGGAGAGGGAGTGAAAAACTGGGAGAGATGAAAAGCAGGCCACAGGGGGAGAGAAAAGAGAGAGAGAGAGAGATACGCAGGGAGGAGGACGGGGAGATGGACAGCAGGGGATGAAGATAGCGTGGGCCAGACAAAGAGGGAAGGAGAGGCGAGAGGGAGAGCGGCGGCGGAGGCCGAACGAAACGCAGTGAGACGGAGACGCAGGGAGGCGAGAGGTTAATGACGGATGCATTGTCCAGATAGCCGTGTGTGCCGTCACAGACCCCTGTGGAGCTTACATATGTTAGCACCAGCGGCCCTGCCCACTCCAGAGGGAGAAAGAAAGAAGAAAAAAACTCCTCTCACACACACTGCAGTGGAACAACCTGCCAGCCCAAAGGCAACCTGCGCTGGAGCTGGGCGGACCCTCACTCACGAGCCAGACCTTTGAAATTTTGGCCACTGCGTCTGCTTAGAGACACTGTGTCTCATTGTGAATTTTTTCTTTTTCTTTCCTCCTTCCCCTCCACTGGCTGTGTCCCCAGTGTTAGAAAATGTGTAACAGCTTTGCAGAAACAGCATCTTTCTGAGATCATTCCTCATTACGCCCTCTGTAATCCATTTGCGTTCACTTTTTTTGCACGTGGGAAACACGGTAACCCCAAGCGGACACACAATGGTTTCTTACATCCCTGAAAAGCTCAGGCTCATCTGCCCTCTGGTTATATTTTGGTGACACTGGGGTCAAAGGGGACTCTTGACCTTTGACCCTTAAAGCTGTTAAAGGTGGATTCAGAATAGACCGAACCCGGCACCATCTACTTCTGGTTTGGCGTCATGCTACCTCTGAAAAACAAGCACAAAGACAATTCAATGGCTTTGAAATGTAACTTACTGTTAAAAAAGTTTCAGTCCTTGCAAAATTAAAAAGATACTTTCTATCGGTCAAAACCCAAAGACAGAAGGAGAAGAGATTTAGCTGTCTGGATATTCTGACATCATGAACCCCAGGCGGGTTCACACAGTGCTCGTTTCGGAGGTAACGTTTACACAAAATTCTGTTAATCTTTAGCCTGCTGCTGATTTTAAGAAAGGCACAGTGGTTCCAGGAAGTCAGGCAAAGCACGCCGATAACGTCTGCCTGCAGTGATATTTCATAATGGCTTCTTTTCATGCCACCTGATGATGTGGAATTGATTGTTGTCGTTGAGTATCGAGTAAAAAAAAATGCTTGCAACATTTAATTAGCAATATTTTAGCTCATCAAGACCAGAGCAGTAATGTCAGTTACACGAGGCATTTCACTTTGATTTGTATGGTGTTTGAGTGAATCATTAATGACTCAAATAGATAATAATCAATGGCATTGAATTGCAGCAATAACTAACCATTTGGCAAAAAAAATATCAGCCAGTATTGATTTGCCTCATAATCTCAAATAATGCAGGCTAATGAGAAAACATTGACATGACATTTTCGCAATACCTAAATCATATCAGACTCAAATGTCGGGTGCCCTGAAAGAAAATGTAGGTACACTGAGCTAACTTATCTATTTTTTATATTTAATCTCCTATGCTTCAGACCATTCACACTTCAGTTTTAACTGTGTGTAAATTAAACATGCTAGCATCGTTAGCTTTTAGCTGAATGCTAACGTCCGCATGCTAATATGCTCACAGTCACAAAGCTAGTGCGCTGACACTTAGCAGGGATATTATGAAGTTTAGCATGTTAGCATGCTAGCATGCTAAACTACATACTGTTTGGTCATCAAGTGGGTCATCAGAGAGTCATTGTCATCAATAGCGCCTCATTGTTAGCTCAAAATGTCTTGGCTCACTTTGAACTGGTCTGGAGATGAGCAGAATAAACACACGTAGACAGTTGTTTTAAACTGCAAAAAAAGTGTCTGTCCGTTATTTTGTGACTATTGAAATGCATTTTATTTCATCTAATGAGGTTTATTTTTATTTTGTATTTGTTTAAAGGGGATTTCCACCAATTTTACGCATGAAAGCCCGGAAACATTTGCATGTCCTCTGTGTCTCTGGGGGGAGCTGAGTCCAGCCTGAGGGGCATGGGTTTTAAAAGAGGTTGGGCAATCCTGTGTGTTGCATTCTGGGAAATGGAGTGTTTTCCTAGCTTGACCCATATAGTCACTAGTTTGATTTTGACCATTTCTCTTTCTTTTTTCCCTCTACGTAATCTGTCTTTCACAAGCCTTTATGCCGAATCCCTTCAGGTGAATGTTCGGTTATTTGTTAAGATTAGGGCTGGAAAACTGTTCACCTTGATTCAGCCTGAGGTTTTACGCACCGTTGCAACTTGAGTGCCAAATCTAATGACATCACCACTTAGGTGTTGCTATTCATTAAGAACAGAACTGCTAACTAACTGATCTCCTGACTCACTATTCCTCTCCACAATGACTTCATTCAGAAGATGAGATAAAACACGCTTTATTGGTCTCAGACGCATGGTATCTAATCCTTGTTGTTATGATCTTTGAAGTTTACTATCATGCACACACACACAGAAAAAAAGGAAGAGCACCAAACACAACTGCTTCTCGTGTCCTAACTTCCCCTCCAGACTCTTAACACCTACAGCAAATAGAAACATCACAAGTCAACGGCATGCACTTTCTTATGGGACAAAGATGAGCGGCTCCTACAATGCTCTGCTGGGAAACCCAACACTGGCCTACTATATATAGCGGGGCCTTTCGCACTGTGCATGACTGCTCGTGTCGAGTCACATGATTCAAGAAATATGGGGTGGACACACACACTCACACTCACACACTCAAACACACACTCACGCACGCACACACACAAACGCGCGGTCACGTATACGCTCTTCGCCCACGTACGTGCGCGGAGGCTGCGGGTGTGGAGATGGTGAGGGAATGAGAAGTTTTATTGAGTTGGCTGTGACGTGTTGCTTCCCGTGACCTGACTCCCATTTGCTCTGTCTCCCCGAGCGTCTCGCGCTCTGTCTCGCTCCAGACCACATGCTAATCAGCTCTCTGTGCGCCTGTTTGATCTCCGCTGGGCTGTTTTCTGACGCATCCCACTGAATAGATAATCATTGTGTAAGTGACCGCCATCAGCCGCTCCTCTGTTTTCCCCTATCAGAAACCCCCCCGTGCTGAATGCACGCTATAACCATATGAACAGACTCAACTGTGTTGAAAAAAATAAAAAAAGAGAGAGAGATCAAATCGGTCGCTCAGTTACATTAATTTGTTCTTTTTCACAGCTACAAAATACATAGAAAGTCATTAGGGAAAACACCCAACACAAATATAAATAAAAGGTATATTAGAAAAGTTAAAGGTGTCAGCAGGAGCACAGCGTAAGCAGGGAATTAGTGACCAAGTAAAGGGAACATGTGACCCATAGTTAGGGAGTAACCTCAGCTCAAACACTCCTAGCCTTTAAGATGAAGTACTGCTACATCTCTCACGATATCACGTGTCCTTACAATAAGGATTTGCTGTTTTCCTCGCATCTGATGTCCCTTTCGTGCTGCAGTGCAGTCGGTGGATTGCAGGGACACGTTGCCATTCTTTGAGGTCTGCAGTCCGGGACGCCGGAGTCGGATTGAGACATTAGCCACGAGGTTAGAGCGCTGACTCGAGGAAGCTGGAGGAGTGTGTGAGGGCGTTCAGATCCCTGTTGGTTGATCAGCGTATAGCTCTTTGTGTACACGGCCCATTCCAAATTCATGACAATGCAGGTCGGTCAGCCAAAACATGTTAGCTTTTTACGGGCCAAAAAAAGTGAATTTTCTTCCCCAGCCAAGTCAATCACGTGACCGTGACCAGCCTGTCCGCTGACTTAGTCCAACTGGTCATGTGTTTCACTAACTGGAGACCTGACTGAAAGGGAATAGGCCACAAAAACAAGCAGAGGACGCTCACAATGGACGTGTCTGTTGATGTCTGTGTGTCGGAGAACGTCAGACGGTTAACAAATATTAAATATGATGCTTGACCAAAAAGATATTCTCAATACAGCGTCACCTTACTTGGTTTCCAAAGCTATCGGCCACAAATTGTGGCGTCTCTTGTTTCCGTTGTCGTGGAGATGATTGAGTTGTTATCGTGGGACATCAGTATGGATTTTCCGTCACATGGTAGCGGCGGTGTGATGCGGCTGATAGCTGTGGAAAAGCCAAGTAAGTGGACCTTGTGACGAGAATTTAGTCTCAAATGGCTAGTTCCAAGGTCAGGAATTAACCTTCAGGGTCAATTAAGTTGTATAACTTTATCAAAGCTCGTTTTAATCTGTCCAAATTACTTTTGGTCTGCCCTCTGAGAGTCTACCGTCATGCTTTGAGTTAAATGCTAAGGTCAGCGTGGTAGCATGCTCACAATGACGACGCTAACACATTTAGCAGGTGTCATTTTGACTACTTTCACCATCATAGCTCAACATGTTGGAATGGTAATATTTGCTCATTAGCCCTGAACACAAAGTACAGATGGGACTGCCAACAGTTATTTGGCCATAAACCACAATATTGGGCCACATGTTGGCGCTAGAGGACAAGTAAATAGATCACTAAAGTCAGTATAGGATTCATAGTCATAGTTGAGATATTTCAGTCTGGGCCAAAGTATGAATATGATAGAGAGTGAAAAAGTGAGCTCCATTTTAAAGCACGAGTCAGCTAATTGACCTCATAGTTATTGTTTCTTTCTAAATTCACCATTGCACTTTTACACCCTGTTCACTCATTCACGTTAAAAAAAGACAGTGAAAGCGATGGTTCAGGTGTCAGGAGGCATGTGTGTGTGTGTGTGTGTGTGTGTGTGTGTGTGTGTGTGTGTGTGTGTGTGTGTGTATTCATAGGTGAAGATGAGGGATTGCAAACTGTTTTTGGAAACCAGTCAGTTTATTATTTACCATGAATTCAGTCCTTTAATTTGACCCCCCACAAAAACCCTGCACCCTAGTTGTGATTGATGAACTGGATCGGTCACTGGCGTTAAAACAGCACAGTAGGCAAGTAACATTTAAAACAGTTTCAAAGCTTTTGAACAGCACAGAAGGAAATGATTTTTATCAAACACATGTTTCCGTTCCCGATTACCTCTGCTTATGACTTCTGAGGAGGAAAACTTACCATGAACACTCATTTATCACAGTGTATTTCCACCTGTATTCAACAGTCTTTGTGTGTGTGTGTGTGTGTGTGTGTGTGTGTGTGTGTGTGTGTGTGTGTGTGTGTGTGTGTGTGTGTGTGTGTGTGTGTGTGTGTGTGTGTGTCTCTGGACATCTCTGTGTCTGCCTGTCAATCACACAAACCATGTGAGTGCATTTGAACTCGGCAACATCAAAGCTGCTTCATTTTCTCATTCAGGTTGACTTCGGTTGAAAAAAGCTTTCAAGTCTTTCTCCCGCCACCCCCCCCCTGCCCTCCATCAGACGTTTCTCCGTCTGCGGGCCGGTCTGTGCATCGTGGCCTTACAAAAGTGTATCTCAGGTCACCGCTCAGGTTCCAGGAAGGATCCTTCTCTCTTTGTGGCCTGGTTCAGGTCCATCAGTGTCTGTCTGAGCCGTTACGTTCTGCACAGGCGTGTTGCAGTCGGTACCGCTCTGCCTCTGCGTCGCATGCGGCCTCGACACCTTCAGTTTGAGTGGATCAAGGGCGCGCTGCTCTTCTGTAGGTGGGCAGGCTTGATGGGGACAGGAGGTTTGCCGCTGCGAGCATCCTCTGCGAACGCCTTCCTGAGCTGCGCCACGCGGCCGCCGTAGTGCGAGCTCTCTGAGGAGAGGAAGGCAGGGTGAGTTCAGCGGGATGTGTTCGGTGAGCTGATATCGTAACAATACTGTATTAATACCCCTCCTGTGGACAGCCCTGCTCTTCCAACACAAATCATCTGTGTTCGGTGTAACTGTACTCTGTGCTCCGTTGCGTTCAGAGGGAAATATTGCACTCCACTACATTTATTTGACAGCTGACGAGTAACTTCACAAACACAACATATGATCAGTTTATGAAACAAGTTTCACTTCGACGTGGCAGCAATATTCCAACATGTATAGATGTTGATGCATTAGTGATAATAATCCAATCATAACATGTAGATTATAACACTATAAAAGGGAAACATTTACTACTGTTGGTGTGCATTGTATGTCGTAGCTATTAATTACATTTTTCATTGCAATGCATGGTGTATTCTACAATTGCATCTTTACTTCCACCTAACTAGAGTCAGTACATGAGTCTTTGTGTTACCTGCGTCCTGTGGGTCGGCCCTCTCTGTCTCTGACAGCTGGGCCTTGAGTGGCGGCCGGTCGACAGGGCTACTCAGATGGGGCTCGCTGAGAGGCGTCCAGTCGCCGTGGTTGTCCGAGCTGCCGCCTGACTCGCAGTCGCTGTCCTCGGCGGGGTCCTTCGGGTCGTCGTCGGCGCTGCAGGAGTCGTCCTCGGACCAGTGGTCGCGCGGGGAAGCCGTGTCGTCCTGAACGCAAGCGGGACACAATTTGACAGTGAGACTCTGAGGCGCGGCTCGTCTCACCCGTCTGGCTCCAAACCCTCACACACACACACACACACACACACACACAAACACACACACACGTGCACTCACCCCGACAACTGTGAGGGACACCTCTTCTTTAAAGCCCAGCTGCTGGTCCTCTCTTCCTGACAGCAAGTCCACCGTCTGGATACGTGTATGAGTGTGGACTCTGGGAAGACAAAGACGACCATTTTCAGTCAGCCGTCCTAACCTTTGAATCAAACCCCCGCCAGCTAGTCATATGGCAGATAACTTCTATAATCCAATCAGGACGTGGAGACGTGTGTGTGGTTTAGAAACACTGAGATAAAGTCCATTACTGACAGGAATTAAGGCTCTTATGAAAGACACTTTGACTTCACATTCAAATTTAAATAAAGAAAATCGAACAAACAGACATGAGCTTAGCATTTTATTTGCACATTCTGGATTGTGTTGCTTGACACAAGTAGTTGATTCTCATTATTACTCACTAATAACTTGTTAATTAATCAATACTGCTGTAGAAAGAAGTGGCAGCAGATTGCCATACTGCGCCTGCGTCTGTATACTTTATCTTCTACATCGATGACAAAAACAACAACCCCAAAATGAGTCAATCAGTTTTGTTGATTTTGTTTTACCTGTTGTTCATGAGGCTCTGGAGGAGTTTGGAGGACCTGAACTCGTCCACCTCTCCGATCACAATGACGCTCACGTCTCCGTCCCGACCCAGCAGCCACCTCACATGTTTGTTGTCGGCTGCTGCAGAGAGAAAAGAGAAGAAGAAGAAGAAGAAGAAGAAGAAGAAGAAGAAGAAGAAGAAGAAGAAGAAGAAGAAGAAGAAGAAGAAGAAGAAGAAGAAGAAGAAGAAGAAGAAGAAGAAGAAGAAGAAGAAGAAGAAGAAGAAGAAGAAGAGAAGAAGAAGAAGAAGAAGAAGAAGAAGAAGAAGAAGAAGAAGAAGAAGAAGAAGAAGAAGAAGAAGAAGGAAACGGGTCAGCTGTCTGTCTCTCAGTAAGATTCTGTCTCATGAACTGTTGTTCTGGCTTTCATCCAGAAGGTGGTGCTGTCCTATCAGTGTTGAGCTTGAGAAACGCTCACACATCAGCAGTGGGCTTAACTGTTCCCCATTTGTGCTCTCTCTCTCTCTCTCTATCTCTCTCTCTCTCTCTCTATCTCTCTCTCTCTCTCTCTCTCTCTCTCTTATTCCTTCAATCTTTCAATTGGAGTAAATTCTTTGTGTCTCGCTGCAAAACATAATTCACATGTTGACTATTGATAAACCATGTTTAAATCATTTGGGATCATTAAAGAAGGAAAGGAACATGGTTAATAACAGGGTTACGCGGTTCACAGAAACTCCCTCGAAAGTTGGATTCGGAAACAACCAAAATCTTGTTTATTTTTTAGCTACACACCGCATCTTCTCTTTCACTCGCTCTTAAAATTCACAGTGCATTGTAAATGTACAACTTGTGTAACAATGCAATTCATTGTTTCTTGCTTTTGTTGTCTTATCTTCAGATCAGAATGATCAGAAATCCATTCCTTAACTTTTTTCCCGTACACCCACACCCACGGTGCGTCTTGCAGTTGTGACCTCGATGCGGTCGTTAGAAATAACCCACCAACACCTCAGGGTGTTTTTTTCATGACACCTGCTAGGAAAAAAGAGGTGAAAACACCTGCCATGACATCACTGATCGGGGTGTGGCCTGGAAGTTCAAATCCTCAGAGAGCTTTACAGCAGCACTTTTCCGCCAATAGGACCACGATGCAGATTTGCCCTTTAAAAGACGCAGTCGGCAACAGATGCCGTAGGAGTCCATGGGCACGATCAGCTCCCGACAGTGAACTGACTACACAGACTTCTAAGAAGCCATGCGAACAAAGGTCGCTCTGTTTCCTCTCCGTATTTTGGGGAATGACTCGTGTTTGCCCACAGTCACGCAGCACATAAGGGGACATTGTGTGGACGTCTCAGTCTGATGTCACCTGACCAAAGACCATCTCTGCAATCAGTCACAGTCTGCCTGCGCAACACACCTTTATTTTGCGGCGTCTGTCTTTGTGACTACACCGCACCTACAAGAGTCAGACAGGCAGCACCAAACAGTCCTGTTTAATAGTTGTGTGACATTTATGGGGCTGCAAGCACACACAACGATTGTCATTTCCCGACACCGGCATTGAGGAAAAACACTGAAAGAGGACTAACTGGATTGTATGTTGTGTAGACACCACACACTCTCAGGTGACATGGGGCACAGATTGAGTCAACAAAGACGGTAACCTAATATGCAATTTAAAGCGCGGCGACGCCCCAAACCGCAGGGCTTACTCTATCTTATTCAGCCGGGAGAACGTTTCGACAGGCGGGGATAGAGGCTGTCTGTCACACACACACACACACACACACACACACACACACACACACACACACACACACACACACACACACAGATAGGGTCTCAGTGAGTCAGAGAAACACCTGAAATGGAGGAAAGGTTGGTGAAATGGGTGAGACTGGAAGGTAGGGACTCGATCACTTCGTGTGTAATTTAAACACGTTAATCATATTGGAAACAGGAGAGGGTGTTACTACACCGCTTGTGTGTCGTGTGCACTCGGAGTCGAGAAGATTTCTACTCATGAATTAGTTGTGAAAGGGCTTGAGTGCACGATCTTACGACATCTGAAATACATAGCTCAAATAAATGAGTGTGTGTATGCAGACCCCTCAACGTTAGCCATCGATAGAGAGAAATAGTAGTAATAGGGATTGATTGTAGTTACAGAGCAGCTACTCTTCATGCAGACTTATTTAAATGTGTGTGGTACTTGTATATGGATTAAACAGGACTAGGATTACAGAGGATCTGATGGCTGAAATGGAATGTAATATTCACAAAGGTGTTTTCATTTGTGTAATATCACCTAAAACAAAATAATTGGTTGATTCTGTCATGTTACAGTAGCCCTGAGCAGACAAGCCAAACACTGGTTCAAGAGCGAGAGCCTTTTTGCTTTTTTACGTTGCCTGAAGGCCTTTGTAGCTCTCCGTCATGCTTGGAAGAGAGAGGTGAGCAGAGGGGTATTCAGATAGTCGCATTCTCAAACCTAACCACTAGATGGCACTACATCCTCCTCACTGGTCCTTTAAATCAGCGGTCCACTTCGGCCCGGTGGATGGGGGCCGCACAGAAAGAATTTATGAAAAAAATGTCGGAAAGATGTTTTATTTAGAAAAATGACCGGATACATCCGTCTGATACGTTACCCCAAAAATGAGGGCTCCCACTGATTCGCCGTAATGGTGAGTTGTATTTTTATGCACTTTATAATTGTCTTAATGCCGGACGTATCATTTCATTACGTGTCATATTTATTACGTCATATTTATTACGTGTCATATTTATCGCCCACACCGTGAAGGCCGGTTTGTGAAAATATGATCTTAGACAAAACCGGTCGCTGGCGCAAAAAAGGTTGGGGACCGCTTTGAGTATGTAATTCTCAGGGGGACAAAACATGTATTTGTTGTCTCAAAGCAATACATTTTAAAGATCTTTGATCTGAATATGTCTGATTCAATGCTAGATACAGCGCTGATACTGATACTTGAAAACAAAAAAGGTTAAAGTTTAACATTTTTGGAAATATCTGTTAAATATGAAGCTACAGCCAGCAGCTACTTAGCTTAGCTTAGCAAACAGACTGGAAACGGAGTAAAAGCTAGCCTGGCTTTGTCACAGAGACTCCAGGAAGTCAGCGGCCACCCAAAGTAAATACGGCCTGGAAAACAATCCCTGTAAAACAGCAACTTATTGTTTTTACACTAAACAAATAAATCATATTGATTAGTGAGCTTTAGAGGCGCTGGTTACCCTCAAACAGAGCTAATAGTTAGCTGTGTCCAGTATTTATGCTAAAGCTAAGCTAGCCCACTGGAGATTCTTACAATCTAAATCTCAGCAAAAAAATCAGAGTCATGTTTCCCAATATTTGCTGCGAAGGTAAATATTTGCATGTTGACCAAATGTCTGATTCACGGTACAGATAATCGTTATGACACTGTAATTTTGTCAGTTCATCGCTGCTAAATTAGTTGTGACGCCTGTTTTACCGTCAAGAAATGAGAACAAGTAAGAGAAGCCATCAGCTTTAATCTCCTGTCAGAGTTTTGTTACTGCTCGTCAAAACTGAACACCACATTTCCCAGAAACCCTGATCCTTCCTGCTACTTCAGTCAGAGGTTTCCTCTTCTGCTCTGTAGGAATCACACTGTAGTGTAGTGGAATGAGATGTGTGTGTTCTCTGTGTACTTCAGTGTGTCACTGTACCTTTCTTTGGCCTGTCGCTGGTGTCGCTTCCTTCCCTCTCCTCCTTCTCCTTCTCCTCGCGCTCTTTCCAGCGGCGTACCTGCTCCTCTCTCATCTTCAAGAAGAGGATCCTCTTCTGCTCCTCACTGAGGGCCTCCAGCACCTCGGGCTCCACCCACATGTCCTCAAGGATTTTAGCCAACATCTCGCCTCCTCGTCCCCAGCTGTCAAAGACGGCGGTCACCCCTCTGTCTCTCTGTCCGGCGGGTCGAGTTTCAGCGGTGGGGTACGATCGCTCCTTTTTCCTGTCCCAGAGTCAGGTTCCCCTTTCTCTGAAGGATGTGGGATCGGGTGCGGTCTAACTGCTGGAGGTCACTGGTGTCCTTTTGTCAAGTCCTCTTCCTCTGCGCTGGAGGAGGTGAAGGCACAGTGTGTCCGGATTGACTGAGCTCTGGAGGTTGCTGTTGTATTGTTCCCACAGAGAGAGAGAGAGAGAGAGAGAGAGAGAGAGAAAGAGAGGGAGAGAGAGAGAGAGAGAGAGGGAGAGAGAGAGGGAGGGAGGGAGAGAGAGATTATATCTACAGTATTGTTTAGTTACCCTCCATTCAATCCTGTTCTGGCTGGCACATCACAAAAGTCCTGAAGCAAATAAGCCCCAATACCAAATGTAGTGTGTGTGTGTGTGTGTGTGTGTGTGTGTGTGTGTGTGTGTGTGTGTGTGTGTGTGTGTGTGTGTGTGTGTGTGTGTGAGTGCAGTGTTCACTCTGCATACAGTAGGCAGAGAGAATACCTCTGTGCTTTCAAATACTGAAAAGCAAACAGGGGCAGGTTCAGTGTGCCCACACACACACACACACACACACACACACACACACACACACACACACACACACAAACAAGCACACATTGGGCGTTAATGACTTGCATGCTATCTGGGGGTAACAGACACGGATAGAGAGCTAAAAAAGCTATATATATATATATATATATATATATATATATATATATATATAGATAGATAGATATAGATATATATATATAGACATATATATCTATATATATAGATATATATATCTATATATATAGATACTGTACATACATTTCAATGTGACTAAACTCAAACAATGCAGGACAAACAATGTGCTAATGTAATGATACAGATAAAGATATTAGTCGAGATAATACAAGATATCTAACACTCTAATAGGTAATACAATCTACTGATAATAAAATGAAATAAGAGATGTTAAAGTGAATTAAAGAGATGTTACAGTAATACAAGACAGCCACTAACCTCTCTCTCTCTCTCTCTCTCTCTCTCTCTCTCTCTCTCTCACACACACCACTCTGTTCAGTCCTCAAGAGAAAAATAAATCCCCTGAACAACCTTCACCCTAAACTGTGTGTAAACACACAGCGTAAAGCAGCCTCCACCCTGTACACATGTTTGAAAGATGTGACACAGTGAGTCACTGAGATAGAGCCAATAGGATCTGTCTGTGATACCAGTTCACCAATCTGCACCGGAGGGCGGTCCAGTGTTACGGGTTATCAATAGAGGCCGACAAGAGAGAAGTATCACCCGCTTCAGCTTTGAGGTGTGGCAGGAGTTGAACCCTGGCATTCCCCTAAGCCGCAAACACCTAACTCATTCTGTGGTAAAACCAATATTCTTTTTTTTGTTTCCTTCTTCTAATCTTCTTACCCAACCAATGGAACTTTAGCCAAACTCTGAGCCTGCTGCACTTTCAAATCCACTTATTTTTAAGCATGCTGTCAGCCCGGATCACAACGTGCAACACAACATGCTGCGGCCCAACGCAGCTGATGCCCTCCCATCCAGCGCAGGCCATGGAGAGGAGGGTCGTCACAATACACAGGCGGCTTAACTCCCCCGATTAGTCCTGGAACCGGCATCCATCCATTCATTAACTCTGTCCAGCACTTATCAAGTCTCTTTCAACTGTACCTTTCTGCACCCCCCCCCCCAGTGAGGCTTTTGTGATGCGCTCCTTCATTGTCTGTGTCTGTGTTTTCATTCATCCCCCCACAATGTATGGAGCTGTGAGGCCTAAAGGCCGTGTGATTAAAAGCAATGCGAAGAAACTGGACCTGACTTGAAGATGTTGTCGTTGATTGTTGATTGTTGGTGGTCTCATGTCTAATGTATGCACCTTCCGCCTAGAAAAAAATCCTTTTTTGTGTAAACATTCCTGGCAAATGAACGGTTTCTGATTCTGATTTCTGATTCTGATAACGGCCCACAGAGGCAAACAAATTTGTCCGTTTAAAAAAAATAAAAATGAGCAGTGCACCTGCACAACAGCTCCTGTTACTAACTGTGTATACGTTTGAACAATGGCCTGGCAGCACTGCAGACACATTGTGCCAAACTATTCGCAGACAGCAACATCCCACACAGGAACACCACAATCACAAGACGAGGATACAGCGGATCAACATCCACATTTTGTTGTTCAAAACATATAAAAAGGCACGCAGGTCTGGCTCTGGGCCCGGGTTCGCCTCTGCCTCCACTCACATGCAGAGCAAAGGGGGGAAAGAAAAGAAAGAAAAAGAAGAAGAAGGGAGAGGAGAGAGCGAGGAGTGTGAGCGGCATACTGAGAGAAAAGTTTGAAAAGTCTCTCAGTCTGAGGAAACACTGGCCGTTTTCACAGCGACAAGAGGAGAGACGTGCGGAGATAAATGAGCTCAGACGGGCCGTGGAATGGCAATCACAACACAGACAGGAGAGGAAGAGAGAGAGGGACAGAGAAAGAGAGAGAGAGAGAGAGAGAGAGGGGTCGAGTAGTGGAGGAGAGGAAAGTGGACTCACTCAGTTGCTGCCAGCCGGTTGCATCTTCCAGCGCTGCTCTGAGCTCCGGCGCCTCTGTGAGAGCAGTATGATGAGTGTGTGACGTGAGCAAAGTGTGTATGTGTGTGTGTGTGTGTGTGTGTGTGGGATCAGAGTCGTCAGCAGCAGTGGTATGCAGGCTGAGCTGTGCTCTGCTGCATTTTGTACTGAAAAGGAGTGGGCCGGACTGACATCACATTTATCTCCTCCTTCCTTCATTTTCTTTCCTTATCTCCTCTACATTCCTGCTGTGATGCTGTGAGGAAATAAACATAACAGCTGGTTAACTATTACCATGTAACAACAGAAAAAAGAAGTTTCCCCCTAATACGTTGTATTAATTGCTATTAAAAGCGAGATAGCTTCATGTTTCTTATTTGCCCCCCTCGTGACTTTTAGCTGTGTTCAAGGACGTTTAATTTCCCCTGACAGGCGCATAACCTTTCCACATGTAGTGGCACAGGAAATTATTTATTCTCAGTCTCTTTCTGTTTTAACTTGATTTAACTGAGTCGCCGCACAGCTGTGTGTTTACCCCCCTTCTTTATTTTGTTTCAGACTCCAGGAAGTCCTGCCTTCTTCGTATGAAACAATTAATCACAACACCACATGCAGGAAGGAATCTGGATTTCATTCCATGTGTTTGTTGACTTTTCTGTTTTCGTCCACAGGTTGTTGACACACATATCATGCCAGCAGCTCATTGTTTTTGTGGTTGCCAAATCAGACGAGGCCATCAGCTGAATGGTGTTAATGTCAGTCACATGCCTGTGAGTGATGGCGAAGTGTATTCAATTCATATGGAGATGACTCAACGTGGCTCTTTGTCACCGACCGGTCAGGGCTGTCTGGGTGTGACGTGATAGTTTACCTTTACGGTAAGTATTAGGCGCTCCCTCTCCAATTGGCTTACGCTGAGTTTCCTGTGTACGGACAGACACGTGACACAAATAGAGGAAAGGCTTGTTTTGTGTTTCTATGAAGGATTTGATAATGATTTCCGAGAAAGAACGTTGTCATTTTACAAAAACATAGATATTACTTATTTTTCGGATTGATTGCTTGCCTTTAGACAGAGTTAGCATTCTTCATGTTCAGCCAAACATTTTATGCGAGGAGAACCCTCTGCATTAGACTTTATAATAAGTCAACTCTGGTCAATTGGTTCAACATCAACATCAACAGCCATTGCATCGCTTCTGTTGTTTGTTAGTCACTGTACATACTTATATACACTTCATATACACTGCATATACTTTGCAATTTTTCACTTTATTTATTCTTTAATTTCCTAAATGTATATGCTCTGCTGTTTTGTTGTATATATTGAGTATTTTTCATTCCTGATATTTCTTCTATTTAACTTGCTTGCTGTGACAAACAAATGTCCCCTTGGGGATGAATAAAGTGTACATCTATCTATCATATTTATATTTTACAGTCATTTTTGGGGAAATACCAGACCAGAGAAATGGAACATTATCAAGTTATGAAGTCAACAAACTGATTCAGGAATGTCACTGAGCAATAACGTCAGCTAACATGGGCCAGGCTACAGTATAGGCCCGTCTGTTGCAGGAAAACCCCTGAGCGAGTTGAGCAAAACTACATTTTGAAATGTGTAAGAGTGAGTATGAAAATAATAAATTGTCTTAAAAGCATAACTTCTGCTGTGAAATGATAACTAACAATTGAATGATTAAGAAAAGCTTTTTAAATAAAAAAAAGAAGAAACATCATGAAAGACTTCTGGTTTGTTTCAGTTGCAGTGAAATCAACAAGATGCCATCAGTTCAGTGAGATTGACCTTATTATGCAAAATGGAACCAGCCCCGCCGGATTTCCACCAAAACCGGTGTTTCAGTGAAAGCAGACACCCGTCTGCTTGTCCTCAGTTTGTCTCTGGTATCAGGGCAGAAGGCTCGAGGTCTCTCACTCAGACACACGAATACACACTGTTCTGCTACTCTTGTGAGGACACGTATTTAGTACGTTTCCACTGCTTACATCCTGGAAGTTCCCAAAAATCTGAACCTGAATGTAACCCCAGGTGCACCAAGCACAACTCTTGTGCTCAGAACATAACTAATCACAACAAGTCGGTCAAAGTGAAGACATCTCTGTTAGTTTTCACTTCCTCCAATTTTCTTACCTTAATATATTTCGGATGACATGCGGCTCTCTAAAAGATAAAAGGACATCCTATTTCCTTCTGGAGTCAAGGGCAGATCCGCAAGGGGAAACAACAGGGATGTGGGTGAAACATAAACACATGAATCATATTTCAGCATGAGACTTTCCTTAAGATCAGATTGTCAGCTTTCTGTATGTTTTTGCACATTGGTACCTAGCTTAATTATGTCGGTCATGTGTCATGTTTGTGAACAAAGGGATGTTTTCTAATTAGACTTTGAACCACACCATATTATTCCTGCTATTAGTCGTAATTACATGGTGATGATAAGTACCAGGAAATCTTTTTTAAATAGGGCAAATTCCTGTCTTACCTTTATATTTCCACAGCGCTACACACCTTGGGAAAGTCCCAGCAGCCATGAAGGCCTTGTCACTCTATCTGCATGCACGTGCAGCGGATGAGACATGTGGTAACATTCATACGTGGTAATGTACAAGCACAGCGCCCTCTGCTGGAGGAAGAGGAGATTGCAAGTCAACGAGGGTCCCGGGTTCTGTGGCAGAAGAGCAATGAATAAAACCTGATTACTCATCGCCGAATGAGAGGATGTTTGTCCTCATAAATAAATCAGTAAAACAATTTTAACGTATTCATTACCATGTCTGAAATCAGAATATTCAATCTTAAGTAAACATCTTTTCGCACTTTTGTCTTGTGAATAGTTTTCTAAATAACACATGTTATATAAAACAATTAGTGCTCTTTAAGTCCAAAAGTCTACTATTATTATTAATAATAATAATATGATTATATAATTAATACTTTAGAACAATAATATTAATATTATTGTTCTAAAGTCAACTCCAACAAATTTAGTTTGAAAGATGGTTGAAATGAAACTACGTATGGTGATTTCATTAATATTATTGAAGTTGTGAATTTTCAGTTCAGGGTGACATTCCTTCAAAAGCTCCCTTGTTTTGTTACCTTTACTTGTGTTAACGTTTTAGTTCCTAGCAGGTTAATTTGGCCCAGCTCTTCAGGTCACCAAAAAGACACAGTCAACATGTCCAATGACCTTTGACCTCGACTATTGAACATGCATCATAAGACAGAAATCAAAGGCGTCCGATTAGTCTCTGTTCTCTGCATAATCTTTTTTTTTTTATAAGTGCCTTTATATTGTGTATTTACCCAAAGATTAGAATTACGCTTGGAGGAGGAAGCCAGTTTTATTTTTCAACCACAAGCTGGCACTTCCCATCATGCTTTCGGGGGCCTAAATCGAAAACACGACGAGGCAGGTTTAGCATGTCAAAAGTATTGGAATTCCAACACGTCCCCCCTTAACAGCTCCATGTTTAATGCATGGACCCCGCTAATATGGAGCCGGCTCTGTGAAGAGGATGTGCATTAGCATGGATTCACATGAGAGATGCATGCGGTTAAACAGACTGCAAAGCTTTGCTTTGGTCCCAAAAGTAATTTCGCTGGTAGTACAAGCTGTGCGGGAGCATGCACCCTTGGGTGGTTGATGTAACGTGCTACCACCATATGTTGACTATTTTTTTATGATTTACATAATGAGTTTGAAAGAGTTTTCGGCTGACTTCAACATCATTGCACCACGTTGGCTGCTATCCTCAGGCATGCAATACAAGCATGCGTTGTAGTGATGTAATGTTTCTGAATTATATTCAGATAACATTTTGTAAATAAACCGTAATGTGATCTATTGTTCAAATAAAAACCTGGATTGTTGCAGCTTCGATACACAGGCCATGTTTGGTCTGTGATGCGTGTTCCCGATGCACGATTTAAAGAAAACAAGTGACGCAAAAGCGTTGACATAAATTGTAAAGGCCATTCCTATCAGTAGGAATGTTCTGTTTCGAAGCTGGTATGCACAACTAGCCCAAAGCTAGCTTGTTAGCTGGGATAATTGCCCCCCCAGACTCAAAGAGGAATGCAGACAACGCCGTCAGACCTGTCACATTTAAAAAGCACACTTAAATACACGACGCACACGTCACTGCGACACTGTGTACGCAGAAGAGGCCTCTGTTGCGTTACTTGACAGACTTGTTTTTGGAGTGTCGTCTCCGCAACGTAACACGGTGAGCACTCTGGGGCCACGCAGAGGGCCGAGTACCAGAGAGTGAGAGACAATCGGTCGTTTTTTCTCTCTTGTAAAACCTTTTTTTCCCTGTGAAAAGGTTTTTACTATCTTTATTTTTTCCTGATCCGATGTGAGGTCCTGGGACAGGGATGTTCTGTGTACAGATTGTAAAGCCCTCCGAGGCAAACTTGTATTTGTGATGTTGGGCTATATAAAATAAACTGAATTGAATTGAATTAAAACTGAGCCAGTTTTGAGTTTGCAGAAGTATTTGGGGCCTTATATTTCTTGTCTACCAGATAAAACACGTGCTGCATATAATCCTTCAAATGGCGTGCGATAGGTCATCGGAGGGCATCAGATGGACCACCTATGGAACAAGAGACTCCTGTGTGTCTACCTGCTGCCGTGCTGAAACTTTTCAACAGTCAGACAGACGTCCATGTTTTTATACAATTTCCATATTTACAACTTGGCACAGAGGGGATGAATGTGGCACTGTTGCTATGGTGACGGGCCTGTCTGTTGACCCGGCTGGCCAGCAGACTTATAGTTGGCAAACACACACACCACACACACACACACACACACACACACACACACACACACACACACACACACACACACACAGTGTTTCAAACACACATGGCACATTCTGTCACCATGTTGGCAAGGCTGCCAGTGTGTTCCTTGTTTTTTCTTCCTGGCTGTCTTTCTCTCACTCACTCTCTCTCTCTCTCCCTCTCTCTCTCTCTCCCTCTTTCTCTCTCTCTCTCTCTTTCTCTCTCTCACACACACACACACACACACACACACACACACACACACACACACACACAGTCATGTAGAGGGATGTGTGTCATTGTAACCCGCTTTTTCATGCCTCTGGATGTAATGACCCAGATGAGAGCCACACTCATACTGACACGTTTTCTTCACACACACACACACAGACACGCAGACACCCACACACACAGACACACATATACACGCACACACATGCACACGCATGTGCTGACATGTCGTGTTCCCCTCCTCTTCAGTAGTAATGAATGCTGATGAGGTAGTCAAGGGAACCACTGGAGTCCAACGCGAAGCCGAGCAGCTAAACAATGATGTCCATACTGAAGGTAAGAAAAGATGTCTTACTGAATGTGTTCCTTTCAGGTGAGACCAGAGAAAGATAAATGTTGGAGAACAAGGCCATTATGTCACCGATGATGCCCCGGTGCTACAATGTCTTCCGCCTTATCCAAATGTAATAAATTAACAGAATAAACATGCTTTTGTTTTTTTTTGGGCAGCAATTATCTCCCTCGACAGTCTATATTTGAAGGCACTATAGTGACTAGTGACATCCATAGCCTCCTGGGAACTGAGGGGAAATAGTGTCTTCCAAATTCATATTTTTGTGATTTCCTACCTCGTAAAAAACAAACATCTGACAATTTAGACTTTTTGAAAATTATTTTTATTTTTTATTTTACAGTTTGTCCACTGTAGCAGACCACAGGACAATTTTCATGTGAAAAGACAGCCAAATATAGAGATAAAAAAAACTAACAAATTATGTCTATTAAACCAATAATACATTCAACTTGATTATAAAACAAAATAATTATTCATCTTTAAATGAATACTGCTAAATCTTCAAATACTTTGTTGTCAATGTACTTGAAGAAGTATTGAATTGGACTCCAGTCTGACCGTTGTATAGTTATCTTGACAGTATGGAAGTCCAGGTAGCACAGGTGTGAATCTATTATGATGGAAAATACAACATTAAATGAAAGGTAATAACAGGAATAATAATTAAACCTCAAACAAATCTATTTGGATTAAATGCAGTCAGGTCGTAGTGCATCATTGGGATAAAACATCGGCCTACGTGCCGCTCCTGGCCCACAGAGGACGAGGTCGTTCCTGCTCATCCCTGTCTGTCTCTGAGTCTGTCTGCTCATCTGAGCCTCCTGTATCTTCTTCCTCTTCTTCTTCCTCACAAGGCTCAAACTCATCCTCATCTCTCTCATCATCTGAAAGCTCCAAATCTGATTCTTCCCTCAACTATCTGGTACAGCATTCTTTATCCTTTATTTGTCCTGGTGTCCACTATAATTGACATTCATAAAAGGACTGTTATTTAAATAAACAAATAACTGAAATGCTTCAGAACTAAATATATCATTCCTGCCATGTTAATAAACAAGAAAATATATGACTATCATAGTAAAAAAGGCAATCATTTAGCAATCTTTGACATTTGATATTTTGCTTCTGGGAGTTTTATGAGAAGATTGACATCGCTGTCATGTCTGTGTCTTAAGCCCTGAGCTAACAGCAGGAGGTGGTTAGCTTAGCTTATTGTAATATCAAATAAATAGTTGCACCTAGTGTTGAATTATGAACAGAGCCAGGCTAACTGTTTCCTGAGGCTAATCTCATCACCTCCGGGCTCTAGAGCTTCATAGCTACATACTTAAATACGTAAAATGATGAGAGCGATAGGCCATTCTGAAGAAGACTGGAGACAACACGTAAGCACATGTAATATGTTCAACGTGTTAGCAAACAGTTGCCCATTTACACATTCAGCAGTATGCATTTTTCTAGTTTCCTGTTTCTGGAGAAATATCTGTATCTTTAGCCAATGCTCCACTATGCTAAATGCTAGCACCACGAGCTAGTTGCTAACTGTGTAATTCTACCGTTTGCTGCTGGGCCGATTGGGTAAAGCGAGTTTTTAGAGCTTTTCCCACTGTGAACCAAAACAGTGAAACTGCGGGCCAGTAAACCAAAACAATCAGCTGAAAGGCGATATAACACTTGTCACTACACGGGGAATCCTTCAATACAAAATAGTCATGATTCATTGTAGGGGTACAAATAGAGGCTTTAGGTTGAAATCAACTTGTTTTTTCTTCACTCCCTCTGAATATCTTTGCTAAATATTGCTCTTAATACATATATTAGCAAAAAAAACAAGTTTTCTGTGACTCTTGTTTGTTGTCTTTAAATATTGAAATGGTAAACATCTTTTATTGCTGCTGCAAAACTTATAGGAGGCAACTCCTTGAATGTTGTCATGGGAGGTTTGATTGGATTAGTGAAACCAGCTTGTAAAGATTCTGAAGCAACGTGTGCCATTTGTGCTCATCTTCACGCACACACACACACACACGCACACACACACACACACACACATACACACACACACACACACATATTAATGAAATATCAAATATCAGAGACATACGCATGCTTTTCACTCTATAGCACATTTTGCTGTGAAGTCCTCTGATCAAAATCAAAGACTCCATGTGCACACACATGCAGCAGTGTGTGTGTGTTGTAGTTGTGCCTGCAATGCTTTCTGCCTGTATGTGTGTGTGTGTGTGTGTGTGTGTGTGTGTGTGTGTGTGTGTGTGTGTGTGTGTGCACGCACCAGCTGTCTCACCGAGCTCCCTGTTGTTTGGCCTGCCGTTGCAGACGGAGCCAACGCTGTAAACTCTGTGGATCGATGCTCGTTTGGAGGATTTCTCTATTTAATTCCACCTCAGTCAGCATCCTTCTGTGTGTGTTCACGTGTGTGTGTGTATGTCTGCACACTGGGGTGCGTGACTGCGTGTCCTTGTTTGTGCACATTTGTATCTCTATCTTCATATTGAATTGTCTGTGTGAGCATGTGCAGAGGAATTCTGCAGGATGTTTGTGTGGATGCAAACATCTATGTGTGCACTTCTGTCGCCCACACACACACACACACACACACACACACACACACAAACAAAGAGGTAGGAGTCTCGCAGCAGAGGCCAAAGACACACACCATCGGGTTGTCTAGCCCCTCCCCCTCGCTTTGATTACACTCACAATGCTATTACTTCGTAGCACACCAACATCAGCATATTGATTTATCTTCCCCTACCTGCTTTCATTTAAAATGCTAACACACATAAACACTCCTCATGGAAGCTCATCTTGAGATTGCACACACACACACACACACACACACACACACACACACACACACACACACACACACACACACACACACACACAGGTAAATGCATGCACGATGGCACACACACACACACACATATACACACTCTGACACTGCCACATTAACGCACCATGTGCACCATCACAGGAGACCACCCACCCCAGCAAACCAAAACGCAAGCTGTTAGCTTTTTTCTCCCCCCCATCCCATTGTCACACCAGGGATTTCCAGTGTCCCCAACACATTGCAGCCATCCCGGGCCTGCAGATGTCACTTAGCTGCAGACCCACCTCCTCATTTCTGCATCCATCCATCCCTCCGCCTCTCCTGGGACAGGGAGGAGGTACGGAGCAGTGGGTGTATGTGTGTGTGTGTGTGTGTATGTGTGTGTGTGTGTGTGTGTGTGTGTTACAGCGGGGGAAGGGAGATGGGCAGGTTAATGAATTAGTAATTAGGATTGACGTTGCGTCTGCAGAGGGTTTCCCCCAAACTCTCCGGTCATCTGTGCATCCTCTGAACTCTCTTTGTCATCTTCAAACCCGCTGCTCCCTGCATCACCCCCCTCTACCTGTCTCACTTCGGGCCTCGCCTCTCTAACCTTCTCTTCCCCTTGTCTTCAAACGCACACCAGACTCTTTTGTTCCGGCCACATCCTCTCTCTTGCTTTCAGCATCTCTCTCTTCTTCTTCTTATCCTCCCTTCTCTCTCTTCCTCTCCTCTCCTCGTCTCTTCTCAGCCACTCCCCTCTTCTTCTGTCTCCTTCTAATGCGCTATTGATCACTGGAGATCAACTGGATTGGAGGCTGAAGTTCTCAATCCATGCAGGTGTCCCGTTGAAGCGCGGCACTGCTCTGCATTATAAAGGCTGCATCCCAGATCCCCGAAGAAAACGTCATTAAAAAAAACTTGGCAGTAGACGATGCAGAGCCGTGTGTGTGTGGTTGTATACGGCTGCTGTGCTTCTGTTTATGACCTTGAAGTGCACAAGTAAAGAGGGTAACCTCAAAGCACTATACTGTATATTTTAAAGACAATACAGATGGTTTGCACTTTGGCTCTTGGCTTGATTGAACTGTGCTGGTTTTACACGTGCTGAGATGAGTGAGAGTGAGAGAGCAGGTTGAAAGGGAGTGAGGAATGGGTGCTGGTGTGCTGGAAGGAAATGTCCTCTATGCTTTGTCAAGGGCAGAGTGGACACAGGCAAATTTATATAGTGTATGTTGGCAGATAACGAGAACTGCTCGTCCGTCATCAGGGCCAAGAATTTTACAATTTTGTGTTTGATCCTCTGCCATCCTGCAAAAAATAACAACATAGCAACATCATTCCAGGTTCAGAGCAGGCAGCGTTTGCTGTTTGACAGCACAATCAGACATCTCAAACCGTGTCTTGTTTATCTCTGTCTTTCTGTCTATCGAATACCTGAAGGGGTTTAGACAGCTTGACGTATATTAAAAGAATGCACACTCAAGGTTTTTCAGAAAATGTCCGTTAAAACCAAAAGCTTCCCGTCTTTGTTCTCCAGCCTATAACTGATTATCATCTTTCCAGTGGTTGAATTCGTGGCGTTTTCCGTTGGCGTGGGCTGTAATTATAGTCCCACCACAAAGAAAAGAGTATTGACAGTTAACTCCAGAATGACTGGCATCTTTTTGGAAAAAGAGGAATTGACAAAGATCAGCGGGAAAAAACAATAGGCTGCTGTTAATATAAGTGCGTGTGGTCAAACTGTCATGGCCTTTCAGATGTTAAAATAGTTTGCGTGCTGGTTAGGCTCCATGCCATCCCACGACCGCACTGAAGGGATGGATGGGAATATTTGTTTACTAAGACCATGACATTGTTGAAATATATTTCTAATGCTATCCCGGCTAACAGTAATTACAATCAAATGAACAGTAACCTTTAGTTCCTAGACCACCATCCTTCACAGGCTAACAGTACCCAGCAGGTCAAAGGTTAGAGGCGCTATATTGTTATCACAATGAAACAGCTTTACAGCATACTAAATCACATGAAACTGATTTTACTTGGCACTATATCGTAAGTAAGTAAATGTGACTTCTCCATCATCTGTCTGGGATTATGTTTCTCACAGAAAATAACTTAAGCACTAACTAAGCCTCTGCAATTTTACGTTGAATTGACCTCATTTGTTTGGCAATAATCAGTTTGTTTATTGAGTAGCATATCTAACAATCTATATTGACCGTTTCATGGGTCATGTTTTCCCTCGCAGGCATCACATTCCTATCTGAATCAAACTACAGCATGACCGATGTTGCATCCTGGATATGACAGCTGCAGGACTTTAGACCTTGGACGGGACTATTTGACGGTCTGTAAATCATCAGCATGGACTGTTTTTCTGGTCAATTCCCAAACTTTTCCCCCAATTGACATGTTTTCCCAATCCGTCTGATGAAATAAATAGATGCCAAGTCGACTAAGCCATTCTCTTGAGAACATACTGGAACCCTCCAGGGTCCCGTTGGCCATCCCTGGACCTCGGTCTGGGAACTACTTTACACCCCTGCTCCCTCTGCATCAGCTCCTGTTTGTAATGGTATGTAGGTCTCTGCAGTTATATCACCCAGAGAGGAGAAGGACTTGTGTCAACACAACTGTCAGTGCTAATCTTCACTGCAGGCTCCAGTGTCTGATATCAACAGGCCCACGAGACACGTCCCGTTCACACCGCGCGGTAACCACGGGAGAGTGATGGTGCTCGCGAGCGGACACACAACCCAGCTGCCATTCAAACACGCCGAGGCTCCGCGAAGAGGAGGAGGAGGAGGAGGAGGAGACGGGGAGGACGCCTCCATTCATCCATCCGTTCGTCAGTCCGCGCAGTAATCTCCCTCTCTGCCGGCCGGACCTCCCGCGAGCCCCGTAACCACCAGCAGCCTGCGCGGAGGCGCGAGACACCTCTACCAGCTTCGGCAACGGCCGCGAACAACGGTCGGCACGCGCATACCGGTGAGAGGAGGGCAGTTGGGAAGGAGAGAGAGAGAGAGGGAGGGAGGGAGAGAGAGAGAGTCTGTCAGTGTTATTCCCCGGTGTGGATGTAGAGAGACAGAGGGAGAGAGAGGACCACCGAGAAAAGTCTCCTTTTCTGCGTCTGACTGAACGCACTTTCCCGGTGAGTGAAGAAAGCGTCCGTCACAGGACGTGTTTAAGTGGTATCGTTTTTTAAGCTAGTCCCGTGTTAGCGCTGATATAACGCAGACATGCTCACATTATCCTGCGATTTAGTTTATGAGACGAGCATTTCTCAAAGGAGGCTGCGTGGAGTTTTTTTTTTTTTTCCGTGTCCTTGTTTTTCTTGCTTAATGTGACCAACATGCCTTTAGCCTCCTCGCGCCGGACAGCGGTGCGCGTGGAGCTAAATGCGGGCTGAAAGACACAGGCAGCGCGCGGGCCGTGGGCTTCTATGGAGGTGTGTGTGTGTGTGTGTGTGTGTGTGTGTGTGTGTGTGTGTGTGTGTGTGTGTGTGTGTGTGTGTGTGTGTGTGTGTGTGTGTGTGTGTGTGTGTGTGTGTGTGCTTCTGAACCCCGGGAAGAGAAAAAGAAACCGTTTCCCTTCCGCTTCTCGGAGGACAAGTCGGTCTTGAAACGCGACCAGCTCCATTCTGGAGGAACAGAAAGGCTCCGGCCTCAATTCAGCTTGAGCCGTGTCTCCCAGCCATCCTGTTGTCATGGTTACTGGCTCGAGGAGGCTGGGAGAACATGGCTGTCTCGCGCTGTGCTGTCTCTAACTCTCTCTTTCACACTCATGCGCAGGGAAGGAGAGAGAGAGAGAGAGAGAGAGAGAGAGAGAGAGAGAGAGAGAGAGAGAGAGAGAGAGAGAGAGAGAGAGACAATAAGCCTTGTCTATCCGGTGTTTGTTTATGTCTTTTTAAGTGTATTGGGAGACTCTTTGAGAAAAGAACCAGGCACATATAACCTCACTATACATTTTTTAGGGTATTCTATTATTCTGTGCACATTTTAAAGGTCAATGTAAGCCCCCACGTGTGAGTTATAACAGATGAGATAAAATCATAAACCATGAAATCACTGTGAGCCCAATATGGACTTCCACAGTCACAGAATATTATAGAAACATATACAGTGATTTTTAGTTCAAGACTATAGACGTATCTTTGCCTCGGGATGTGGGTGGCTTCTTTAAAACAGGTGCTTGATGGCAGCTTATTTCTCATCCCCAAAGCAAAGTCACTATTATCTTAATTATAGACATCTACATGTCTAGTCTTGGGCCATTGCAATTCATTCCCCCTCTACAACCGTGGGCTGCAGGCAAAAGTGCAGCTCAGCTTTCTCCAATGTAATCATACTTTGCATTTTTGCATTTCTCTATTGTTTGTTTATTTACACTTCACTTCACACACTTTATATACACTATACCTACTTTGCATTTTTGCAGTTCTCTATTGTTTAAGTTTCATTTCATTTCCTAAATAATACTCTCTGCACTGTACATATCTTTCATCCCAGCTATTTTTATTTTATTTGTGTATATATCGCTCATCCCTGTTGTTGTTTTCAATATGTTGTTTTTAGTCTGTAAATCGCTGCTACTCCGACAACAAATTTCCCCTTGGGGATTAATAATATTCATTCATTCATCTGAACGCAAAGTGTCAGACATCCAGACACAGCAGCAGCAGCTCCACACCAAACTGTTTCTCTCTTCTTCTCTCGACTCTCTCTGTCATTGTTCTCCTCTTTGTTTTACTCCTTTATGTACTTTATTGACACAATGGTGGATCAGAAACAACAGCACTGAAAACCCTTTAGGGCGCACCATTTAGAGATACACATATTCCCAACTGCGTTTAGTAAACACATTTTTTGCATTGCAAATACGTGAAAAAACGTTAATGCTTATTTTATATTAAAACATAAATTCCAATATGAGAAAGGGAGCAGGCAATTTTACAAATCATTCAGATGCCAGAATGGACATGCTTTGTGTGTGTGTGTGTGTGTGCGTGTGTGTGTGTGTGTGTGTGTGTGTGTGTGTGTGTGTGTGTGTGTGTGTGTGTGTGTGTGTGTGTGTGTGTGTGTAATAAAGAGTGAATTTGCATGTTAAAATGGAAATGTCTAGGGAAAAACAAGATAAATCACCACATTACTGTGAGCATGTATTGAGATGTAAGCGTTTAGAGTGACACAATGTGAGGGGATGGTTGACCTTGACAGCACAGAAGTGACATATTAGGGTGATTTGGGAGCTGGCTCACTGTTACGCTCCAGTAGGCTGATGGGGCAGCTAGTTGGAGGCTCTGTGGTCCTAATGGCGTGAGTTGCAGGCAGGCAGACACCCTGGACGACTTCCAACTCTGTATTTTCCTGCTTTCCTGTCCCAGGCTAACAGCCAGGAAATGATTTTTCTTCCTCTCTGCCTGCATCTGCGCTTGCATCACAACAACATTTTTAAAAGGTGACTCTAACTTTGCACCATGTGTGTGTGTGTGTGTGTGTGTGTGTGTGTGTGTGTGTGTGTTGGCTGCAGTGCCTCACTGCATGTCATGAACAGGGTCAGTAGGTCGTTTATTGCATGAGACCGCAGTGTTTTTATCTGAGCATGTCTCTCTGAGAGACAAAATGAAAAGAGGAGGAGGGAAGTCCTTAGTATTCAGATGTGATTAGCACCCATCAGTATTCAGTGATAGCTCTGTAAATTAATTTTGATTGCTGATTAGCTCTTTATGAAAAGTAGTGAGAGGGTTGTCCTGGTGGTTAAGGTGTCTATTAAGATTTCTTTTGTTGGGTTTGGAACCTTTTTGTTCATTGTGTTTCAGATCTTTGGATGAATTCTTGTCTTTCCCTGCTGTTTTCTTCTAACAAATGCTTAAATAGTGCAATATATATACTATATGCATCACTGCACTGGTTTTCTATCTCTGTGTGGGCCACTTTTTCAATTTGTGGACATTATTTACATTTCCGAGTTGGAGATAATCAACTCCATGTCAATGACTGCATGTGAAGCACCAATACTGAGTCCTTCACACCACTCGTCAGTACCGTGAGTGGTGCTTTTCAGGGAGAAACCCTGGAGCACACAGCACAAACAAAAGAACTGCACTATTCTTTTTCGCTGTTGTTTCAAATGAATGCGGGCACAGCACTATAAACGTAACGAGGTCAGACAAGTTAAAAGTGGTCAATCGGTTGCCTGTTCAATCACCGTTTAGCTCTTTTTCAGTCTGCTGAGTCGATTGTTTTATGTTAATATTATATATATATATTATTATATATTTTAACTGCAATGGTGACTTTGTATCTATTTTGCGAACAGTTTGTTGACTTCTGCACCTCTATACACCATGAGTGATGGAGATATTGTCAGAAATTCTTAACTCTCAAATTCTTTTCCGATTCCTGCTCAAAATGGTTGTCTGGGGGAACACTTACACTCTTGGTTGCATTATGGGAAATGTAGGAGTGAGCATTTTGAAACTTACCAGGGTCAAGTGGTCAGGATTTCTTGACCTCTGCTGTTTTGATTGCCATGCCGATCCGTCTCTCAAATGTATTTAGAGTCCTTTAACACCCATGGCGTAGCAACATTCATTGTATAGGCTTTAGGGGTTCAAGCCCCAATTTGAAGTTGGATCATGTTGAGCTTCAGGACGCAAGGGCCCAGCTGGGTGGGCTTCCATGTCCCAGCCTGATTACCTCAGTCGCTTGTCTGTGGCATCTTTCTGCTGTATACAGAGCAGCCATGCTTATCGCCCCAGAGTCCCAGTGGACTGCGGCTCTGTGTCTCAGTTCAAATCAATAAGTATTGCCACGGTGCGTGTCCATATGTATGCATTGTGGTGTGTGTGTGTGTGTCTCAAAGAATGTGTGCGTATGTCTGAGTGAGACAGGAAGACAGGCAGAGAGATACTGAGATATAAAAGGCTCAGGAGACAAGAGGAGAGCTATTTAATGGCGACTTTGCCTTTTATCCAGCGTCGTCCTCACTGGATTGGTGGTTTATATGCCTGGACGGGCGTGTTGTCATGATGTGTGTCTGTGTGCCGTTCCCGTGATTGGCAGACGGTCTGATCACAATTATAGGAAATTGATAAGGTTTAAGAGGCCCAGTGTTCTGCTGACAGAAGTGGAATGCAATAAGTCTCTCCTGATAGCCATTGTATACATAGAGACACAAAGACTGAGACACACATAGTCTCAGAGCCCCCTCTTCTTGGCTGTGTTTGTCTCAATCCTCCTGTTTGGAGTGTCTGAGCACATCTTCACTTCCTCCTCAGCAGCTGTGTTTCATGCTGCTCACTTCCAACACCACGGTCGTCGTCTTTTTTTAAATTTTTATTCCTGCTGGCTCAGACCCATTTGCCTCAATTACTGCGAAATGAGAGGCGGAGACGGAGAAAAGAGAGAGCGGAGAGTTAGACTGTGAGATAGCAGAAAAACATAATGTCGAGCAGATGAAGAGGAGCGAGTGGGAGAAAAACAGGACACTGGAGACTCACGGAGAAGGAGAGAATTCCCACTTTGCGTGTCTGGTTTCATAACTGTTCACTCTTTCCATTTATGGAGATGTGTCACTGTGTTGTTTGTGTTTGACTGTGCACACTAATATGTGCAAATGCATCTTTGTGTAATTGCATAAACGGATGCAAATTGTGCTTGCCTGCATATGCCTAGTACGAGTATGACTATCAGCTCCAATAGTCATGGATGGAAATTTTCCAAATATTCAGTTGTTCAATTGAAGTAGGCACATACTCATATCCATGAAATACGTTATGACAGTCTCTCAGATTGTTCATCAGCCTATGTGATGTACCTTTCTAGGTGTGTCATAATGAAGTTTATAAATCATATGCGGTCCATACTGGTGAGTGCCACGTGATTGATGGTTCTGCAGATAGAGACAAACTGCCCAGTATAATGCAAACCATTCCCTTTGCTTCATGCAAAAAGAAAAGTAAAAGAAAGAGGATCGTGTATGTAGAAATCATTTGTTGGGGGATCAGTCAGAGTGTCCTTTGAGATCATCACCCTTCCAACGGGAGTCAGAGTGAAGGATTAGCAGACGCCATCGCAGAAAACACACTGAGAAAACACAAAAACATTTGCTGATGTTATACTGTATTTTTCGTACTTCTTGCGCTTCTCAGCAGGACTGAAGACAGTTTTGACTTATTCAAGCTGTCATGTGACAAGGAGGACGACAGCGGCAGCGTCTGCTGTCTTATTCGTGCCTCTCATTGCTCCAACAATAACATTTTGCCGCGGGCATCGAGACTGAGCGCTCAGTGCCGCCATAGCATTTTGGGCCGAGAATGTTACGTCCTGAAAAAGGAAAGATCTGCTGTAATTGGGAGACAAGTTTGAAACAAGAGAGCAACCCTGACTTCCTCGGTTCTGCATAATTTGCATCATCTCTTTGCAGCTGTGATGAAACATTCAGTGTGGCGTCCTCATCTCAGGGGCTGAGCCAAAGCACTTGCAATATCATACATCCAAATTTGGCTCACATCCTCGGCTGCCGCAGATCTTTCCTCTCCATCATGATCCCGCTGTTTTTTGGGGATCAAAATAACAATGCGGCAATGCGATAAATTTCCCTAGAGAAACCGCACAGAGTCGTGTGTTTTTGCGGGGTTCAGTGTGATCATTTCTGCCTATAACTATAGGCCCGGCACCTGCATTTGCATGCCTTCAGAAGAGCTTTGAATCCACGTAAACACGGCGCTGCAGTTGTGCCGTGAGTCCTCCCTGCTCGGGATGATTCAGCAGAGCAGAGATCTGATGTGGCTACGGACCGTCTGCATCAGGCACACAGGATGCACTCTGCAACAGTCTCACAATCAAAACGGCTTCTCCGCCAGTGCAGGGCTGTGCCTGACAAAATGTGCGTCATTTGTATCTGGATTATTGCAGAATTACAGTTTTTTTAAATGTATTTCAAGAGGTAGAATTGTCCTGGCGTTTTAACATTATTTCATAAAGTTACGTAACATAAAAGCAAGTGAAGACAGTGGAAATATGTAACAATATACCTTATAATTCTGAATTAGGAATTGGGAAATCAATGGCTTTACGTTCATAATACTATTTTGATGATAGCGTTAGTGTGTGTGTAAAATCAAAAGGAACATATTCTGATTGATTGAGATTGGAAGTTTGTTCTTGACGTTGGAAACAGCAGTTTGGCCAAACAATGCACCACAGTCATAAATGTCCGGGAGCTTTCCATCCCATGATCTCGGTCCACCAGAAGAAAAACTGTTCTCAGTCGTGAGCAGCGTAACGTCTTTTGGTCCATGTTGGCTCACAAGATGTTCACAGATTGAAAGTTCATCCTTGAAGATTACGTGATTCAAATGATGACACATACTTCTATCTATTATCCAAATGGCAATCCATTTTCTTTCAGTTGATTAATCAGTTAATTGTTTTTAGCACAAATCCCATTCTCCATGCACTTCATCAGATTATATCTATAAAAAAATAAGAACTCTAATCTTTTTTTTCCACAGAAAATCTAATTTTTCAGAAAAAATAATAATATATCAGCCTTCTTAATTCAAACATTAGTCGCTCTCTGCAGAGTCGTAATTAAGAGCTGCTCATTAGCATTTGCCCTTGAGCCTCAGACAGAGGAGGACCTGCTGTACAGAGGTCTCGGCTGCTTGGTCCATCAAGTGAGAGTAACAGTATAGACTGCTAGAATACATGTTTAAATCTCAGGTTCCCATCATGCATTTACACAAAGTGCAGGCACAGCGGGGATGGAAACAGAGTTATTCAGCTGTGAAATCTCCACATAGACAGAAAGCGGATGAGCTCGCGGGATCATTTTGACAGGAATCAGTTGAGCTGTATTAAACAAATCCTCTGTGCCGGCCTGCCTGTCCGTATTCCTCTGCTCGCCGCTTTATCTACCTTTTCCTGCCCTCCTTTCAGAGCTCTTTTTGGGGGATCATCTGGTGCAGAGGACAAAGTGTTGCATCTAAAACACCCACAAATACACCCGGTGACACGCTGCAACACACATGCTGTTCTTTTACTGAAGGTGACCTCTGCGACTTGCAATTAAGACAAGAAATAAATGGTTGTACCAGTATCTGTCGTAGTTATTACCGTCATTTTATAACACGGCCTCCTCCTCCTCCTCCTCCTCCTCCTCCTCCTCCTCATTTTCTCGTGGTACTTTGTCTTCCTTTCATGCTGAGTTTCTCTCTCTCTTCTGGCTCTCTGTCTCCTTTTCTCTGCAGAGCGTTCTGCTGATCGGACGCTCCGGTCCTCGTCTCTGACAGGAGTGGACGGCAGCCCCGCCATCAGTGAGGAGCACCATGACCCAGGAGGGGCAGGCTCTGCCAGAGAGCCCAGTGGAGCCCACCACCACCACCACCACCACCAGCACCACTGACCCGCCCGCAGAGACACACAGCCAGGCAGAGGAGGGCAAACAACAGGAGGAGATCAGAGAGGGAGAGGAGGAGGCCCAGGGGGAAGGAGAGGGGAGGGAGGAGGTAAAGGATGAGGGAGGAGAGGGCGAGTTGAAAGAGGAGAGGGTGGACGGGGATCGACATACAGATGGAGGGGCGGAGGGAGAGAGGGAAGGGACGAGAGGGGAAGTGTGCATAAATGTAGAGGTGAGCTTGGCGGGGGAGGAGGAGGAGGAGGCAACACACGAGGAAGAGGGGATGGACGAGGAAGAGGAGGAGAAGGAAAATGAAGAGATGCAACCAGCTATCGAAAAGGAGGCAACTCACCCTGAACAAGCTGGGCGGTTAGTGCACTAAATCATCATCCTCTGTAAATATGTATATATATATATATATATATATATATATATATATATATATATATATATATATATATATATATATATATATATATACATATATATGTATATATGTATATATGTGTATATATATATATATATATATATATATATATATATATATATATATATATATATATATATATATATATATATATATAGCGCTGTTAGGGTGTGAAGATCCTTTGACCTTTAGATGTCAGAGTATGATATCACATTAAAGATTAATCAAAACTAGATCTTGACAGTCACACACACACACACACTTATTTGTTAAAGAAAGCTAAATCTGCCTTTTGCGGTCTGGGTGTTTATGTTTCACGTTTCATAATCGAGTGCCACTTTGCCATGCCAAATGTTTTTAATGGTAAATGGTTTTCTCTGGTACATAATTAACCTTATTTGCATTTTACAAAAACAAACAGACAAAAGGCCACGACAAAATGAGCTGAAAGGAAAACAAGTGGGAACAACGTGGTTTTATTTCCGAATAGCCGGAGGACTCTGTAAACCAATTTCAAACCAACACAGATAGGCAGTGAAGGGCACTCTGGGATTCATGTCAATTAATTAACGCTTTGCTTTATGAGAAAACTGTAGATAAAATAAAATACATAATGGTTTTAGGAAATGCACAGACAAACTTTAACGTACCAATGCAAAAATACAGTTAACGTATATTAAGCAGTTTCACTCTTTGATGAGTTATTTCTCTCCATCAGCAGCAAACACAGAGCAATACATTCATGTTGTCAGAAATGAAAGGGATGAAATAGTGGAGGTTTGACAGGCCGGGGGAGATGAGCTTCCAGCTATTCACGTTGTGGCAAATTGGACAGTGCGTTGTCATCTTTCATCTCGCTTCAATTGTCACTGTGGCCATTCAAGCTGAAATATGTTCCCATTGTGCACACTTCTCCTGAATGAGGAATGATTTCAGACTGAAAAAGAATGATCTGCTTTGCATGTGTGCCGACCTCAACAAAGCAATGAGTGTGTTTGAGTCTTATGCTGAATGTAATTTCACACGATCCCTTTGTTTTTTCTTTCTCCGCGATGAAACAGACTGGCAAATGGCATAGGTGGGAATGAAGACGAAGACGAGGCCGGCGAGGAGGACGAGGGAGGAGACGAAGGAGGGACTCACACGCACTTGGACACTTTCAGCTCCAACTTTGAGACGACTGTAGAGCAGGCCGACGCCGAAGTGGAGGAAGAGGAGGAAGAGGTCCAGAAGGACGGAGATGGGAGAGAGAACCAGGACAGCTTCAGCTCGACGTTTGAGCAGATCGTTGAGCAGGTTGATGTCCAGGAGGAGGAGGAGGAAGAGGAGAGGGAGCTGGAGGAGGAGAGGGAGAAGGGCCGGGTGGACAACAAAGACGGCTTCAGCTCCACGTTCGAGCGCATCGTGGAGTCGGCCCTCCTGAGGGGCGGCACCTGCTACAGCAGCCTGGACTCTCTGGACGTGCTGTCGCTCACGGACGAGACGGACAGCTGCGTCAGCTTCGAGGCGCCACTGACGCCGCTCATCCAGCAGAGGGCGCTGTTACAGGGTCCCGAACCCCTGGAGCTGGAGCTGGAAACCGTTCAGGAGCTAGAAGGAGCTGAGGCCGGACCGGACTCCCCGAGTGAGCTCACGGCCGGGGGGAGCGCCGTCTGCGGAGCTGTGGCCGGAGTAGGAGGAAGCCCACTGAGGACCAGCATACCAGGAAGCAGGTCGGAGTTTGTGCTGAGCCAACGCTGGGCCGTCCCCAATGGATACCATGCAGCCGTAGAGGGTCGTGGAGCCATGATCAACTCTGTCAGGTGAGAAGGCCCCATTCTATCTTTAGTTATTTATGTATTTACAGCACCCTTACACCTATTATGAGTGAATAGGGTTTGAACAGGAAATATTATGAGCTGGGCAATATATCAATATTGTACCAATATTGGGATATGACACTAAATATCGTATAATGGCATAAGTGTTGTCTTTTCCTGTTATATGAATTCCCCATCACCCACTTGGTCATTATATCCGCATTCCTGATCATTATTCATCAAAAATCTCATATTGTAAATATTTTGTAAAAGCACCAACTATCTGCCGTACGATATCGTCTCAATAAATCGATATTGAGGTATTTTAGATATTTTTTTAATCGCTCAGTTCTAATCCTGGTTAGAATTAGTGCAGTCTATTATCTTTACATGTCCAGGTCGGGTCTGACGCTGGGTTTCAGTATATTAGCAATAGCAGTGACCAAAGACAAAATATTTACAATCTAATACACAGGGGGTTTAAAGTAAAACACAATGATATAACTATTTTCCTGTTGCCACTGACAACTGAAAACTTAACATGTAATAGCTGTTCCACCATAATCAAACAGTCCATGTAGAAGAAACAAGACGTACATCTGTGAACTATAACAGCAAATAGGTTATTCTGGATGTTTAACACAGACGAGTGAATGTTGAGGACATATTCCAGTGTGTGTTGTGTTCCATCCAGGCAGTGGAGGCTTTGTGTGTATATATATATATATATATATATATATATATATATATATATATATATATATCATTGCTGTTGCCTGGAAATGTACTCAGCACAATGTGCGGTGACCTTGGCTTAACCAGCAGGTGGCGTGAGCACGGTACCGGCTGTGAGGGGGCAGGGTGGTGGTCTGGCGGTTCCAAAGGAAGTCATTTGTCCTCACATGTAAACTCCATTGGCAGGCAAATCCGTACCAGCCAACGTAACGTGTTGTCAGCTTAAAAGCCTTTACATGTTTGGAAGAGTAGAGAAAGGAAAACTGCACACGGGTGGATAACCTTGTGGGCCTCAGCGTGAATCTTACATCTGCACAACAGGCTGAAGCAGCAACAAGCAAACAGAAAGGCAGTAGAGAGCTTTTACATTTTTTATGGAGTCAGTGGGACTGTTTAAGCAGAATTGCATGCATTTGAAATGAAACGGCTCCTTTCCCCTGTTCGTAGTGACTGAGAGAGCGGTAAACTCAGGCTGCAGACGTGCACGGTGGGGTATTTGCCTTCCTCAACCATTCTGCTTAAAGCGTACTTGCACAGCGGGGAGAGATAACCTCAGCGCTGCCAAATCACACAAGGTTTATGCACGACAAAAGACTTCTTTGAGTGGAAACAGAATTTGTAGGTCTGGTGTGGCTGCTTTATATGGGAGATTAACACTTGACATTTTTACTGCAGCACTGAAATAAGATACAGGGTGCTCGTCAGTATAAAGAATCACTTGAGCAGCAGGGGCATCCTTCTCTCTTCGCCCCAGACAGCCAGCTGATATTTATGACAGTGCTGAGATATTGTACTCTAACTCATCCACTCTGTCCATCCTTTGCATAGACCCCAAGGAATTGTGGGGGATATGGCAACAGCTGACAGTACTGTCTTACATTTAATTACCTTAATAGCACTAAAGAGGGTTGAGGACGGCAGGGCAGAGCCACTGAAGGGGGGAGGTGCTAACAGGAACCATATGGGGAAGCCATGTAACCCGAACTATAGGTCTGGCTGGCTGACTTGTACCCAATCCCTGTGACTTGCTCTCCAGCTCTGCCCTCTGCTGCACAGTTTCATTTAAAAATCCACTGGAATGCCAAGTAGATGCACTCAGACCATCCGACATGATCAGCTCAGCTAACTGCCGGGATTTGTTCACAGACTCTCCCGGTGCTTTCGTAGCTCAGTACGAGTTATAGGATGAACTGAGGATTTAAGATGTCGGCTCTCTCTCTCTCTCTCTCTCTCTCTCTCTCTCTCTCTCTCTCTCTGTGTGTACAGATGTTGTCCTTTAAGCACGGTCTTGCTTCCTGACCACCAGCGCCAAACTGAATGAGCTATTGTTTATGTCATGACATCATCGTCTTCAGCTTTCCTCTGCCCAGCAGGGTCCCAGAGAGCGTGTGTGTGTGTGTGTGTGTGTGTGTGTGTGTGTGTGTGTGTGTGTGTGTGTGTGTGTGTGTGTGTGTGTGTGTGACTTTTTCTCCAAGCTGGCCAGCTTGCCAGACATTTGAGCACTTAAATCTGGAGTGGATACATCTGCTAGTCGGTCTTAAAGGGACTTTTAAGCTTTAAAGACACTCACAGTAACTAATTTATCATGAACTAGAAGTCGTTGACTTTAGTTCTTCAGGAGATACAAGTATTGGCACTTCAATGCAAGCCAATGGAGGTAAAAGCCATCAGAGTTTGCGCTGTAATATTCTTTAGAGGGGGAACACATGATTTTAAAATAATTGCTTTTTCAGCCCAATTGAATCGAAGTAGCCTGAAGTAGCGCGGCTAAAAATGCTAATAATGAAAACACTATAGCACCATTTAATGGATTCTTGACAACACACAGCTCATAGGGAATAGGACAGACAGGCTATTATCGTTTTAAAATTCCCATCTTTTTATGATCTCCCATCAGCTTTTCATGATTCATAACGTCTCAGAAATGGGAGCGTGTCAAGGCAAAAATAATTATTTACCCAAGCTATGAAGGCTGCTGCGTTATCTCATCCATTTCTTCTTCTCTCTCCTTCACTCTGTCACTCCCTCTCTTTGTTAGCTCCATCTCACCTCCCGTCTCTTTATTCATTTCCCCACTTTATCTGTCCTATCTCACTTTATCTCATCTCCCGTCCTCCTCCTTTCTTCTCTGCATCACCTCCTCTTCCATTTTGCCTACAGTGCTGTCCTGCTTCTTATCTTTCATTCCTTGCCACTCCCTACCTCCATTCTTCCCGGTGGGGAGCCTCGGAAATGGCGCAGTTACATATTTTGGCACTTCGGGCTTCATGGACAACTAGTCCTTTTCACTGCAGGGCAGAGCAGCTGCAAAGCAATGGATAAAAAAAGAGAAAGAAAGGCGAGGTAATCAGTCAGTCAGCCTGTCAAATTGGCAGACATTTAGTTTTTTCATGGGCCAGTCAGCCCATGTCTCGAGATTTTCTATTTGCAAGTGGATAGAACCGCTCAAATAACCGTTCCATGCTCAAGCTGCAGAGCACAACATGACTAGACACCAGAAAACACAGCAGCTTGATATGCCAACGTTAGCATGCTAACATGCAGTGGTGTATAAAGTACCCAAAAGCCTACTGGAAAATGACTCCAGTAATAGTAAAAGTCACCTATTAGAATACTACTTGAGTAAAAGTCTTAAATTATCTGATATTTTCTGTACTTAAGTATAAAAGTATTTTTCTGATATAAAATGTACTTAAGTATTGAAAGTAAAAGTACAAGTACATGCTTTGAATAAAAAAGCAAAGGGTCAGAATTTTGAGAATTATGAAGTTTATTCTTTTAAGTGCTGTGGCCACCATGACTAAGGACCAGGAGTTGTGTTGAAAATAACTGGGTTTGCATGTGATCCATCCATATGTATTATGTTCAACATAATATATTGTACCTAAGTATACTTTTGCACCTACTATGAACTTGTCATCATAATTCTCCAAAACGCAATATGACACTATGAAGGAGTTGTAACAGTGCGGTTATAAATACTCATTCCGGGCCGCACAGAAAGAATGAATGGAAAAATTAAATTAAATTAAAAAAATCAAGGACAGAAAGATGTTTTATTGTGAAAAATGACCGGATACATCCGTCTGTGGTAACCTCAGATGGAACCTTTGACACATGTCAAGATGTTACGTTACTCTAAAAATGAAACTTAAGTCTGTTTCAACTCTGCTGGTGTTCTGGATTAAAGCCAAGGCAGAATATTCTGAGATCGCCAAAAAAGCTCTGAAACCTGCCTCCATTTCAACATCCTGTCTTTGTGCAGCGGGTTATAAATTAAGAGTATACTGGACATAATGGTTCAGTTAAGAGTAGACTGGACATAAAGAACACATGTCGGGTGTCGTTGTCTCCCTTCTCCCCGAGGTCGGACCCGATCCGAGATAATATTGTCTTCACGTAACCGGTCCAGGCACAATAAAGGTTTGGGACCGCTGGACGAGAGGATGTAGAGGGCAAATGCATAATATTGTGATTCGCAAAACCTGCTTGGTGGAGTCTGTGTTCCACAACAGTCTCGGATGTGTTTTTTTCTTCTAAAGATAGATTTGATTTTGTAGCGAGTAACGAAGGTTACAGGGGAAATGTATAAAAGTACCAGTTTTCTTTGCAAAATGTAGTGAACTAAAAGTAAAAGTCAACAGAAATATAAATAGTAAATAGTAGAGTACAGATATCCCAAAAAAATACTTAAGTATAGTAACAAAGTAGAAATACTTCATTATTATACACCACTGCTAACATGCTCACAATGGCAATGCTAACATGCTGATGTTCAGCAACTATAGGTTTGAACAATTTCCCGATCTTAGCATGCTAACATTGTCTAATTATTAAGTGCAGCTGAGACGGATGATGATGTCATAGGTTTTTGGTGATGTCATAGGGTGGGGAGGGGGGGATCTATCTAAAGGCCGTCATTTCTAGTGTGGCTGAAGACTTACAAGCCATTCTTTCACTGGATTCATGTACATGGGAGTCGATGAACAAAGGGCTCTGAACATGGCCACGCAGCGCGGGCGTTTGTTATGACTAGTGACAGAGCGTGTACGTACAGAACGAAGTAGAAGAAAGAGTCGTGTGTCTTTTCCGGAAATCATTGGCATGCGGCATAAAGCAGTTGGACCCCGTATGCGTCTCAATACGCTGCGTGAAGTCTGTTAGTGAATCATAAATCAGTTGGACACGTGTCTAACACGCCTTTCATGAAAGCAACGCATACGGTTCTACACTTACTAGTCGTACTTTTTCTTATTGTTAACGTGATCCTATTTTACAGATCATAAACAGTTGTCGTTCTGTAGTGCATCAGTGCAAAGAAGCACCACTGGCTCACAGATATTCACTGCGTGAAAATATTCAAATTGATTCCGATGGCTGTCAAGCCTCGCATCAATGTTTGTGACAGCCTCAGCGCATACAGAGTCCAAAATGCAGGCTTCAACTTCCATAACAGACAGCGCTTTGCTGACGCCACGGGCAGAGAGATGCAACCTAATCGCACCTCAGCCCAAACTCTCCCCGTTAGATCCCCTCCCTGCTACTGCTGATTATTCTGACATCAGTGGATGGAGGAAGTAAAGTCGGCAGCCGGCCACAGGGGTGTAGGAAACATTGGCAAGTATTGCAGATGTTGTGGACAAGCCATCTAACACAGAGGGCTTTCCTTCAAGCCGGAAGTGATGCTGCCAGGGCCGTAGTCAGTGAACATGCTTGTTAGTTCAGTCACAGATTGCACTGTCAATCACATCTGGTCATTTGCTTAGTTAGCCAATCAATCTGTTACTTTAACAGTCGCGTCCCTCTCTGCCCTCTGTGGGGACCATCATGGAGGTTTAAGCTTAACCTTAATCCATAGAGGCTGCTGGGAAAACACACACTCTCTCTGTCTGTTTGTCTGTCAAGCAGCTTACTCGTGTCAATAGCAGCTAGAGCTAAACAGTGGAGCCGACTAGTTGAATGCTGCCTATGTGAGAATGCAACATGTAGTGGAGCATTCACGCACACACACACGCACACACACACACACACACGCAGTGAAACGCGTCTGACTGATATGGATATGCCACTTGAGGCCATTCTGCACAGTCACATCAAAGCACAAACACATATTCAAAGAGAATGCGATGGGAAGTGTATAACAAGGGGGGGTCTTGTTCACTCATGCATACTTTAAATAAAAAAAACTCCTATGATGAAGTTGTATGCAGCATCTCTGGCTTAGCATTAGCATGCATGGATATGATCCTATGTGTATCTGTTTGGGGAACGTGCCGCCGAGTGTGTGTTCCTCCCCTCTGGTTCGCGAGAGCCCACGAGATCTAAGCCCGAGCAGAGCAGATAAAAGACAGGCGCAGTTGTTTCCATATCAGAGACGCAGCTCTGGCGCGTGGACTATAATCTCTTTCATATACACCGTGGCGTGCAGAGCCGCACACACACACACATGCAAATAAAAGACACGCGGGCCGAGCAGCTTGCATGCGTACACAGAAATGTGTATAATGCCAGAGCTTTACACTCCGAATCTTTCCCTCTTCCTGTTTCACACACACACACACACACACACACACACACACACACACACACACACACACACACACACACACACACACACACACACACACACACATCTTTGAGGATGTCATTTTGGGAATAAAACCCTTTGCGTGGTTCTATAGTGCTGCTGAAACATCCTGCAGATTATCCTTTCCTGGCTCTAAGTCAGGCAGTGATATGGACACACACACACACACACAGTCACACACACACAGTCACACAAACGCAGGCATACACGTACGTGTGCACACTATTGCAACACAAGCAGTAATACATACAAATTCTCTCTTTCACCCTCTCACCACAGATACACACACTAACTGAATCATTTCAGCACCGACAGATTTATCCCCCGTCTATTTATAGCTCGACTCAGTTTTATGACACATCCCACAGTCTTACTGTACCAATGGCTGTTTTGGCTGAATGGGGTTCTTCTTACCACAAGCTTCTCTCCTCTGAGGCGTCTGTCTACACTTACTGTATGGGTTGAGTGGAAAGTTACACAATATTTATGTCCTGATATTGTTTTTCAACGTTCTCTTCTCCTCTTTTAATCAATGGTTGATTTTAAGTTATCCATGTGTTTTACTGGCAAAATTAGTCTTACTCAGTTTTTGGGAGTCTTGTGTGTGTGTTTATGTATGTGTAAGAAATTACATTACATTTTAAGACAATTTAGGAAATACGTTTTCTTATGGACAGACATCTGCGATGGTCAAATTCCACAGATTCTTGTCTATCTTGTAGATTTATTCCACAAGTTATAAAAGCCATTTCAAAGTACAGTGATTTAGTTATCATTATGTAACCTTTACTTAAATTGACAATCTTTAAGGCTGTAGTGTAAACTATAGCATAAGGATTGTTGGTATTAAATCTTAACATCAATAGTGGTTGATGATATCACAATTACTAAACTTTCCATCCATATTCTGACCCCGGGGCCGGGTTTGGTGGCAGCAGGATAAGCAATTAGCCCACGCGTCCCTCTCCCAGCAACGTTTTCCAGCTCCCTGAGGATATCAAGCCGTTCCCAGACGAGATATATGATTCTATCCAGTGGGCTCCCTGAAAAATCATCCAACAGAAGGCGTCCATGAGGCATCACGATCAGATGCCTGCACCACCTCAGAGAACAGCGAGCTCCCTTATGATGTCTGAGCTCTCTACAAAGATCCAACATAAACGCTCCATTTTACCCCCGCTCTTGAACAAGACCCTGGGACACCTGAACTCCTTCACTTGGGGCAGCCACCATTTTCTGAGAAGATTGAGAACCATGGCCTCAGACTTGGAAGCGTCACACTCCACAGCAAACCAGGTTCATCAGGTCGGATGAAGCCAACAGGACCACATTGTCTGCAAAGAAGCAATTCTGAGGTCCCCAAAACATGTTTTGTCTTCCTGCCAAAAAAACCTACACAGCTCTGTACCACCTACACGACTCACAGGTGGACTCTTTCGAAAGCCTTCTCCAAAGTCCACAAAACACACACACAGACCGTGTGCAAAGCATTTTTTTCTGTTTTAGTGAGCGCAAAATAAGGACTCCTTTTAATTGCATTTAGCTGCATTTGTTAGTGAGGAGCACTTATCTGTGGCTAACTGTTCAAAGTACTTTATCCCATGCGTTGGCTGCCATGAGAACATTACATCTGTGCTACAACAGGTCCATAAACTCTGCTGCCTGTAAAACAAAATCCTTGGTGTGTAAATGACAAAGTTTATCCATGAGTCACTGCCGTTGGCTGCATAAAAAACACGTGATCAGTATTCAGCAGCGTGTGCTCAGTCCAAAAGAGCATGCTGGTCCCAGTGCTGACTACTTCATTTTGTTGTCATCAAGGAAATGTCCAGGAAATGTACTCATTGTCGTCTGAACCTAATAACGCGCAGGGGCCCGGCTGCAGTGAACCTCGTGGAGTGCTCGCCCGTCCAAATAGCAATCGAGCTACCTCCAGGGTTTTGTCTCTATTCTCATCTTCCAAAATTGTGTACTTTTGACCCCGCAGCTGCCTCTTGGTCCTCAGATTTGTCTATTGTTCTTCTTTCCACCAGATGAGAAAGAGGAAGGAGGGAATTAGATGGTGAGGCTAGCATGCAGGGATGTGTCAGTGTGTCTTGTAAACAAAATCGGTGTGCGTTAGTGTGTGTGTGTGTGTGTGTGTGTGTGTGTGTGTGTGTGTGTGTGTGTGTGTGTGTGTGTGTGTGTGTGTGTCGAGGGAGCATAACCCATCACATGTGATTCTGTGCACCCTGATATTACTGTGCATTATTTACAGAGGTCATAAAAAAGGTAGGTACGGACCTCCAGTCAGTGACGTTGATAAAGTACTTTTATGCTCCTTTAACTATTTATATCCTGCTCTCCAACACCTAATCTGGCATCCTCATTTTACAATAAAAATAGGACAGGTTCTTTTTTTACATTTTGGGACCAGATCAGTGGTGAGCTGAGTTTACTGTGTCTTGCATGAGCCACATTGAAGCGATACACCGGAGGAACGTATACAGAAATAACCACAAACAAATGCCCACATGCTGGAAAGCGCGCTGAGTTGAACCGAGTCCAAACAGGACCGTCCCGCTGAAATGGAACCGATCTGCTGGGCCCGGAGAGGAAGCTGTGCCGGACGGGACACACGGGCCATTGAAGCCGCCACTAGGAACGGTCAAACGCAATGGTTGGGCATGAACATGTTTTGTCCGCCAAAGTGGGGCGTGACAGAAAGAGTTTGAGAACCAATGGTTTAGTTCAAAATTCGTTGATTTTAACAATTTTGTTAGAATTTTGTTGGGGCAACACAATTCTAACAAAATGGTCAATGCTGAATGTTTATTGAAATAACTTTTTGTGACTCCCCCATCCGTGCTTTTTCAAATAATAGAATAAAGACAATTACAAAAAAAAGTAAACCAGATCGCTCCATCAGATAAAAACTAATAACATGTGCAATCACTTTGTTAGAACAATGCAAATAAAAGTTAGATCTGTGTAAAAAAAAAAATACTAATATTTGGCAAACAAATTGCCTATTATGGCTGCAATTAACCTGGTTTGCACTAAATATAAGATCATAACAACAACGTTTAAAATTAGTGCAGCTATGTGCGAGGATGGGTAAAATGCAGAGAATAATTTCCCCACTCTGGGATTAATAAACGATTATAAAAAATGTATTTATAAGAAATTATTTTAAAAAAGGATTAAAAAAAAACCCTCCCCCCTGCGCCCCACCTGTAGTACCTCTGCACCCCACTGGAGGGTCGCGCCCCACAGGTTGAGAACCTCTGCTCTAACGGGAGAGTGTCCGGTCGCTGGCTCCGCCCACAACATCCTCTCCTCCGCGCAGCTCCCAGAAAGCCAACAAACTTCAAGGAAAGAAAGAAACTAAACACACATTCCTGGTCTGTTGACACTGCGTGAAGTCACGCTGCCGTCCAACTCATCCCAAGAAGCTGTAATTACCGAGGAGCTGACTTCCGCTTAGAAGAAATCTCTTTTGGAAGTTAAGAAACAAACCGGGGCCGATGCGGATTTTACCGACGACTGGACGATGAGGCGGTCGGACCTCCGCGCGCCGTTAACCGCTGATTTCCAAATTTCCGAGAGACGATGTGGAAAGAGGAATATGACGTTCACTTCGACTTTCTGCTGCAGATGCTGTAAGTTTAACATCACAGACTATTTAGGATGTCACGTCCCAGTGGGTGGGAACGTGAACATTATGCTGCGTGGCAACATAGTGAGGTAGTTTCACTCTGGGAAACTATCACAAGAATACTTCTATTGTACTTCTGCTGGCACTTCTCTATGATACTGAAATTGGGATGGAAATTATTATTATTATGTTTAATCTCTCGTGGTGTTCTTTTAGGGACTGTTAGGTGCCTGCTAATGAATGTAGTGGATTTAGAGAATTTAGCAGGAGTTTACCATAAATTAGCATATTATCTCCATCAGGACTGATTTTAAATGGGATGCAAGATATATATTTCTGTAGTTGCTATGGATACAAGGTGATATTGAGGATAGGGGCAACAAAAAAATCAGTTTACAATTCATTTAAAAAGGAGAAAAGCAAATCCTCATGTTAGAGACCCTGGAAACAGTCATTTATACTTGAGTGAATGACTGAAATGAATAATCAATAAAAGAAAATCCCAGCGACTAATCAGTCGATGGATTTTTGTTTCAGCTCCAGCTGAGGTATTAAATATAGATATGTGTTGCTATAGCCCACTTGTTGCTATAGCCTAATTGCTCTAAACTGTTATTTTCAACAGCAACTTGTAAAACACCCAACAGTGTTAATAATGTGGAGAAAAAATGATGTGGATATAACTTTGTCTCGTTTTCTTGTGCCGTTTGTGTGTGGTGTTTTTGTTACTATGTTTTACATTTAAGAGTCTAATATTGCTGAGATCGTATCAAAAAGGCCCAGCAGATGACCTGGCTGACGCACACGCACAAACACGCACAATATGTGTGCTTGCCCGTATACGTCTGCCTCGATCAGAGTGATACAAAAATGAAAGAAGAGTCTGCGAAATAACAGAATTTCGTAATCCAGTTCATCCCATAATAGATGATTACCCTCATGGATGATGCCATTTAACAAGAATACGGCCCCACACACACACACACACACACACACACACACACACACCTTACACGCAAACACACCTCTAGGTGTGGGTTCGGGTGGTGCACAGCCAAAGAGATTAGCATGTGAGTCACTGGCATGCACCATCACGCTCCGTGTCTCTGACACAGTCAGACTGTGGCGGTCTCACAGGATGAATGTGAGGCCTGGGGATACAGAAATGTGCCTTTTAGAAAGTTTAGATCGACAAATAGGTTTACTGTGTGCCACTTGGCCCTCGGTGACGCCAAGTGTCCCGGCGCAAAAGGTCTGCACTTGATATCTGACACATCATGTTGTGTCTCTCTCACTGTGTGTGTGTGTGTGTGTGTGTTGGTTCTATTATTGCCAGACACCAGTGAATTGGGGGAGCCTGCCATCGTTTTGGCCCCATGACTGAAATGAGCTTTGAATGATTTATGAGGTCCCTCTGCGTCGAGTGAATTAATACGGTCAGACAAGCGGAAGCAATTTCCCTGCAAGCACCAGGCTGGATATTGTTTTGATGGCTTACCGCAGACTCCTTTTTATTTTGTGTCTATATGTGTGTGTGTGTGTGTGTGTGTGTGTGTGTTTCTCTTTTATCTTTATGTCTTTATATTTCCACCCATCCACTTTTTTCATGTCAATGGGGGGAGGTTGTTCCCGCGACTTTCCCAGGCTTTGTGGGATATGTAGTCCATTGAGCAGAATCTGGGTTTCCTCCCTGTCTGACATGTCCAGAATCCCTCCAGAGGGACCGCGCAGGAAGCGTTTTAATCACATCGCCAAACCACCTCGACCGGCTCCTTCTAAAACCGGTTTCCCTCCATCAGGAAACACAAACTCCCCACCCTGTCCCTGAGGGTGAGCCCAGGCACCCTGCAAATGAAATCGCTTCCACCCGACTGTATCTGCAATCTCGTTGTCATTCATGCAGCGATGCTCCCCCGAGATAAGGTGGAGGAGTTTGCATGACCCGCCTCATCATGGCGGACGGTTCATGTGCTGCCGTGACCCAGGGAGCTGTTTTTCTTTGGGGGCAATAGCTCCTTGTAGTGTCTCCCGGGGAAAACTGGTCCGAGGTCAGAGGTCGGATGAAGAGGGATACTCGGTGCCTAATGAATCAGTCAGAGACCGAGGACAGTGCGACCTTGCCTGGAGCAGAGACACCAGTGTTCACGTGTTTCTGGCATCAGTCAGTTTATTCTCCTCGGTCCCACACAACGTAAACTTCGTCTCTACGATCCCTTCGCTAGCACGGGACACTAGGCTTCCGCCGTCACCATGGTAACCAGCAAATCCCCTACGACATCAGCGCCTAATGTATTGAATTTGTGCGGGGTAATGCAATTGGGCTGATCCGATTATGCAAACAAAACTACATCAGAATCATCTGGCTGAGGATGCTGATGGTGCCACGCAGACGCACACAGACAGGAAACGAGGAGACGCCATTTAGACTAATGAATAAATAAATTGTTTCTGAAGAATTATGACTGAGATCATTTAGTGTTTGTTCCTTTTAGCTTTGATGATATTGAATGTCGTGCTTTTTTTGCTCGGATGTCAGATGAGAGCATCAGTACTTGGTGTTTACAGAACTATAACAAAAAAAGAAGAAGCGAACAGCTCCCCGCTGATGGACTGGTGTGTCACAAAGTATACAGCGCAATGCAGTACAGGCGAGATAACTCAATATCTTGAATACACTACCTCAGTACGTTCATAAATGAATAAGCAGGGCACTAATTAATCATCGAATCTCTCTCTGTTCTCCTGACGACACTCAGTGAAACAGAGTGAGAGTCCTTGGCTTGATGGGTTCATCGCTCTCTGTCCCCGAGCAACACACTGATCCCAGTCTGCAGTGATGGCCTCATTTCTTAATGTGAAGTCAGCTGGCTCTACAAACATTATTTACATTTTGGCTCAGGTTCGGTGCATTCACCGTTTCAATGCACTTCAGTTTGAGACGATACTATATTATCATGTCAAAGTGAATCCCGGCAAAGGTTATCGGCTTAAAATCGGTTCCATGGTGTTCAAGAACGTGTCATTCATTCAGACTTTACATGTCATTAGTTGACGATGAAAGCTGCGCGTTCACTCTTTGTCTCGGCTGTTTGGCAGCTCATCTCATGTTTTTTTTCTTCACTTTAAATGCTCCTGCAGGGACCGAGTACTTTCAGTCTCCTGCAGTCACACGGATACACCCATTCACAGCTGGGATCGGCAGGACAATGAGCATGGGATGGACGACTTACTCGTTCAGTCGGGCGCTTCGCCCAAGGGCAAGGTCACGGCACATGTTTTGGCCGGGGAGCGCGTCGCTCTACGGGCCTTTTTTTATAAATGAAAAGCCCACTTCTCTAACGTCCAGGCTGCATGTGCCTGAAACGGAGGTAAAGAAGAGTAGAATCGGCCTTTTAGTTTGTATATTTCAGCACTTAAATTCAAAGCATGTTCGAGGTCAACGGTCTGCGATTAGTGGAGCTTTTTAAGAAGAGATTGGGGCAGGTGAAAGCTGCCTCAGCATTATAATCAACCTCTGGATTCACTGCTTTAAAGCAGGATGTTAAGGGATGGCGGAACTGGGTCAGTGTCATCACAGGTCATTTAAACATCATTTGACTTTCGCTTGTGTCTATGTGAGCATATGTTTACGTAATTGAGTTTTTCCAGTTTCCTCTGTCTAGTTTGAAGTGAGTGGGCGTGCAACGACGGACATGTGCTCCATTCATTAACCTAAGCACCTGCTTGTGTGTGTTTGTTTGTGTGTGTGTGTGTGTTCTCTCCAACAGCGATGCCAACCTCACAGACGTGCCATCTGACTCAGAGGAGTGCGATCTGGGCAGTCTGGAGCGCTTGGAGCACGGCAGCACCGACACACTGGCCAATGGCTGCCGAGCCGACTGCGAGGCCGCCAAGAGGCTGGCCAAGCGCCTCTATCACCTGGAGGGCTTCAAACGCTGCGACGTGGCCAGACACCTGGGCAAGAAGTGAGCAGGCACACACACAGTAGCACATGATGACAATAAATCACCAGAAACACAAGAAAACATGTTTACTTAGTTGCATATGTTCAGTATTAGTGCATGGATGAGACAGACGGAGTTGATGCACATGAGAATACAAACACATAATCACAAACACCATGCATGTGCTCACTTCATTCTTAATATAACATTAATAGAGGACACATTCGTACGCCCTCTGCGCCGCGCTGATGTGCCGATGCTCTCTTCCCGTCTCCCCGCAGTAACGAGTTCAGCCAGCTGGTGGCATCGGAGTACCTGAGCTTCTTCGATTTCTCCGGCCTGTCGCTGGACCGAGCCCTGAGGTAACGCACCGTCAGCACTCGGGAGTGATGAGTGTGCGATGTAGAGGTCCAAACACGCGCACGCCTGTGTGTGTGTGTGTGTGTGTGTGTGTGTGTGTGTGTGTGTGTGTGTGTGTGTGTGTGTGTGTGTGTGTGTGTGTGTGTGTGTGTGTGTGTGTGTGTTCTCCGCTTTAACCCCCATCACAGGGCGTTAGCTTTGCGCTAATCAAGCTGTCGTGTTCAGTGCAGTTGGCCGGTGGAGCTGACAGCAGTGGAGTTCATCACTGCTTTGTACCTGACATGTCGCTGTCTCAAACTGCTGCCTTCAGCCCGCCGTCCTCAGTCAAGAGTCCTCGTGTGAGCACTTCAGACTGGCACAGATTAGCAAACTGTCACTGCTACAGATTAATATTGAACATCCTAAAAGTCCTGCATTCATATTGGTTGGATCTGGGATTTCAATACGGTTTACACTTTTCCTCGTCAGGTTTTCACACTGAAGTCAGCTCATGAAAAAAGAGGGTAGGAATAAAGTATTCTTTTAAAGTTTCTTCAATATGAACGGTTTAATGAAGGTTCCTGCATTCATTTTGACTGCATAGAAATATTTTCAATCAATATTCTGTTCCACATTTTATATTTGGAGCAATAATGTTGGGCTGCATCGAAAGATTATTTTAGTTATTGACTAACTTGCCTGTTTTTATAATAGATTAAATCGTTAAGTCTATGAAATGAAAGAACGTCAAGCCCAATGGGGACTTGTTTTGTCGATTCCCCAAAAATAATCAACCGACAGTGATATATAACAAAAACACATTTGAGAAGCTGGAACCAGCAAATATTTTGAGATGTTGCTGGGAAAAATGACTGAATGTGATGTCATGTGATTATCATCTCCTATTTCTTAATTGATTAGTATAGAGATCATATTTCATAAGCTCTCAGCTGTCTTCCTCCACAAAGTCTAATGCACTTTCAGACCAAATCTCGCATTTTTTTTCATTTGACCTCCGGTTGACCTTGTGGTGTCATTTATGTGTGACAGGACTTTCTTGAAGGCCTTTCCGCTAATGGGAGAGACCCAGGAGAGAGAGAGGGTCCTTGTGCATTTCTCCAGACGCTTCTGCCACTGCAACCCACGGATACTTGCCTCCGAGGGTCAGAGCCCCGAGGAGGAGGAGGAGGAGGAGGAGGAGGAGGAGGAGAAGGAGGTCGATGACGACGACGACGGTATGAGGAGCGATGTGAAGAATAAAAGTCATAGCAGCTGTAAAAAATACCACACCTTTAGTAATAAATATATTTTACATCACTTATAGAGTTTCTCTATATTGACCCCAGTTAAATACTCGCTACTGCAGCATATTATTGACCCTCAATGTTAATGTCATCGCTGCTCTCATAATAGTCATAATACTAATCCAACAATGCACAGCACTGGCTGAAGTTATGTTAGCATGCAGAGTATTTATGCAGCTCTGCAGATGTGTGTGTGTGTGTGTGTGTGTGTGTGATTTGTGTCTGCATGGACTATGAAGTGTATTCTGCACGTGTGTGTTTGTAGAGGAGAGGCATTTAGCTGACCTCGGCCTCGTGTCCTCTGTTGCAGATGGAGCCCACACATTAACCTGCGCCCTCATGCTGCTCAACACCGATCTACACGGACATGTATGTACTGCACTTCTTTGTCTCATTGCAGGATTGCCTTTCCTCTAAAAAAGTATTAAGACAGCACTGGCACGTCTCCATTCACGTCATCTTTTCTATTTCTTGTTCATTCGCTCATTAGTGCCCGTCTCCGCTCTGGTTCTCTTTCCGCTGCGTGGCGGCCTACATTCTGACCCGTTTCTGTCTCTCCTCTCCTCGAATAGCCTCATCTGTTCAGTTCTAAACTGGAGCACTGTGGTCTGGGCAGCATAACACGATCAGTGTCAGAGGTCCTGCGCCTTGCTTTTCCTCGACCCCTCCTGCTCAACTCGAGCCTCTGCTTCTCGTGCTTTCAGTGAATATCCCTCCTCTTAACTAAACTAACTGAAACATGTTTCCTTTCCCTCCTTTCCATCCTCTGCTAACCCAATCTGCCCCCTGGTCTCTGTCCACCCCTGCAGGTGGTAAGTATATTTATAGTACTAACACCGTCCGTGCCTCTGCTTTAAATTGATGTCCCATTAGGCTCATAATAAGGGATGATGCACACACTGATGTATTCATTTTAAATCAGAATTATTCAGTGGCACAACAATTAATTCAGGTGCTGAACTGGTTCAGCAAAGAGAAATGGTCAGTGGCTGTTTTTAGTTGACATTTATTCTACATATAATAAATGCATTATTGGTATAAGCAATGAGAAATGCAATTGATCTGCAGCGTTTAAAATTTGCATTAAAATATCATTTAACTAAGAAGTTCATCCAGTTGGGTTGTGGCTCTGAACTCCACCACGTTACCTATTCGCTGGATATTGTGAATAAATGGAGCATAAAACCTTTCGTGACGCACGTTCCATCGATCGTCACAGAACATTTAATCCTGGGTATTTTGAACGCTTCCTAGAAAAGAGAGTCTCGTTGTCTTGTCTGTTACCTGGCTTCCTCAGAGGCAAATACCAATAAAAAGCCACAGATAATATCTTTTTTTTTTTTTTTTTTTAACAGCAGTGAGTCAGCTTTAGACCCACATCTGTATCTGTTCAGGTTCCAGGCTTTATCCAGGCAGAAAGGGTCAGTGAGACACAAACACCTCCCTATGTTTCATCCTCTAATGATGCATGATAATTAGAGGTTAAAACATGAGGAAATGTATGTTAAGCTGCTGCTCCATAAGCTCTGATAGAGGTGGAACCTTCTCATCGCTAGCAGAACCAGCAGCTTAACACTGCCACCCAGTGGATAGTTGCACAACTGCATTCAGGTTGGAGCAGAAAATAAGGATAAAAAAGCAAAACAGAGCTGAAGATTGACAAATTTGCCTCCACAAAAATTAAAATGTCATCTTAAACTGTTGTGTTTCTGTGTGTTTGTCCTTCTCTCCTCAGAACATTGGGAAGAAGATGTCGTGCCCACAGTTCATTAGTAATCTAGACGGCCTCAACAATGGCAAAGACTTCCCTAAAGACTTATTAAAGGTACATGAGAAAGTACAGCCGCCACAGAATCTGGCAGCTTGATCTTTATTTGGTCTTCGCCTCAGAAAGGATGCACATCTTCACAGTTCCTCTCCTTTATTGCTCCGTCCCCGCAGGTCTTGTATAACTCGATCAAGAACGAGAAGCTGGAGTGGGCAGTGTGAGTACACATTACACATGTTGTGTTGGTCAAAAGCAAAAGTATTTGGGGTATGCAAGTTTTGTGGAAGCGAGAGCACTTGAATATCTGCTGCTCAGCTCGGTCTGAATGGGCATTTGTGTGTGCAGTGAGGAGGAGGAGTTGAGGAAGAGTCTGTCGGAGCTGGTGGAGGAGCAGTGCGAGTGCGGGAGTAAGCGCGTTTCCAGGGTAACGGACGGCAGTAACCCCTTCATCGCCATTCCCATCCTCTTAAACGCCGTCACCTACAAACACGGAGTGCTGACCCGCAAGAGCCACGCTGACATGGACGGCAAGCGCAGTGAGTGATGTTGTAACCTGCATGAAAGGAATCCGATAAGTTACAGGAAAACAACATGACAGACATTTCTTTTCCTCTTTCTCCCCTTTTCCCTTTTCCAGCCCCGAGGGGTCGGCGCGGTTGGAAGAAGTTCTATGCGGTTCTGAAGGGGATGATCCTGTATCTCCAGAAGGTACCGCATCTCGTCCTCTGCCCCGTTGCCATAGAAACACACATCCACCACCGCTGTCTTTGCTGTGTGTGTGTGTGTGTGTGTGTGTGTGTGTGTGTGTATTGGAGAGGGAGAGAGATAGAAAGAGCTTGAAGAGAGGAAATGAGGCTTGGCCGCTCTACCAGGTGTTTGTCTCCCCCTGCTGGTCGGACGCCTGTACTAACCACATATAAGGTTGTGAAATGTTCAAACTGAAGAGGTGCTAGTTTTAAGTTTATTATGTAATTTAATGAAGACTACTCCTCAGGTTGAAGTATATTGTAGTATAGTATCAGTGTAGGCTACTCTTATATTCTGTGCTGTAACAACATTTACGGCCTCCAAAACAAGACCTAATATTTCTGTGTGCCTGTTGTTTTTTCCCCAGGATGAGTACAAGCCTGACGCTGACATTTCGGAGGTGGACCTGAATAACGCAGTGCGGGTCCACCACGCTTTAGCCACTCGTGCCACCGACTACAGCAAGAGAGCCAACGTGCTGAAGCTGAAAACCTCCGACTGGAGAGTCTTTCTGCTGCACGCCTCGTAAGTCAGATTTGAGATGTTTTCTTTTCACGACAAAAAAACAACAGGAATTGAGGAAAAGAATGTGATGGAATTTTTCTTTTTCATGCATGTTTAGAAAAGGTTTTCACATGTTTTCAATGTATGGTATCGTGCAAAGATCACGAAGCATCGGTTTGGACCATTGTTACAATGTCCCATACAGGATGAGCTGGTGCAGCAGAGGGATGGCTGGTGATGATGATGATGATGATGATGATGACGATGATAAACTGTTTGTAGCTGTCTGTTTGTATTTGTCCTATTTTCTGTCATTCTCTGCAGCCAGTTGAGTTTTTCTTGCAGAAGAATCTGTGTTGATGTGGTGAGCTCAGAAACATCCATCAAGCAATTTCACTCGATGCGCTCACCTGCTCTCTCGCCCTTCAGCAACCCCTCACTCTCTCCCCCCTCTCTCTCTCTCTCTCTCTCTCTCATTGCAGGAGTGAGGAGGAGATGATGTCTTGGATCTTCCGGATAAACTTGGTGGCGGCGCTGTTCTCCGCTCCGGCCTTCCCCGCCGCCATCGGCTCCATGAAGAAATTCTGCCGGCCCATCTTGCCGTCTTCGTCCACCAGACTGAAACAGGTACACACTCACACACGGACCATCACACACACATTGGGAACAAGAGCAGCTGTCGCGCTCTACAGGCTTCTATTTCCCCACCAGATACATAATATATGATTGTCAAATACTACATAAATACCTAGTTCTGATTGATCTTAGCACTGTATATAATATACAGTTTATCAAGCCTGCACAAGCCTTCTGCATTAAAGCTCTGCACACGGGGTTGGGCGTTTTTCACATATTCTATTTGTGTCTGCTGGCATCTGATTGGCTGTGTCGGGGGTCTTCTGGTTTTCGTCCGGGCTGTGATTGGTGCAGGAGGAGCAGCTGCTGAGTCACGAGAACAAGCTGAAGCAGATGAGCCTGGAGCTGGAGGAGCACCGGAAAAACTCGCCCTCAGTCGACCCCAAAAGCCGCGAGTGGGAGGAGTACCGGCTCAAAGAGCACTACCTCACGTACGAGGTACAGCTTCGGCTCATTTGTCTGCTTTTTTATGTTTGTTTTTATGGGTTTTTATGGGTATGTTTTTCAAGTCGCAGCTAAGAGACCAAAAAGCATGACAGATGGCCAGTGTGGCCTGTTAGCTGCTTTCTTCTTTTTATATCCATTCTAATATTTAACGTACATCATGATTATCATTTATTTTTTAATTATTAGGAGCAAGGAAGACATTTGTCAATTTCTTCTCTGAAAACGATGTTAGTGAAAAGAGATGCTTATGTTTCAAACTTTCGGTGCTTATATTAAAGGGGTAGTTTGTGTATTTTGAAGTGGGGTTGTATGAGGTAACACCATAGTCGGTGTAATACCTACAGCAGATGGAGTTTAGAGAAACAGAGTACAGCTGTAGACCGGGACAGACTCAAACTGTACACCTCAAACAATCCATATCACGTGTAAACTGTATTTAGAATATTTTCCAACCAAGAACTGAACTGAAAGTGAAATGTATCTATGTGAAATGTGTTTTTATCAGCTGAGTCTGGTGGCTTTGAAGAGATAATGGATAATATATCTTTTAAAATAACATGCGCTGAAAAAATGTAGGTTTTCTTTCGGTCCATCTTTCTTTGAGGTATCTAAAGCACGTTCTGCCACAGCAACCGCGATGGTACTCCTTTCTGTGTCACCAAACTCCATCCACTGTAGGTAATGCACTTGACTGTGAATAAGTACCTCATTCAACCCCACTTCAAAACCCCCAAACTGTCTCTTTGATGCTTCAATCAAGCTCAATACTACACTGAACCTCTATCAAATACAGAACGTATGCTCATGCTAGCAGAGGTGAGTTTTAGGGCAATTACTGTCTGGTTTCATCATCTGTTAATCTCTCTTCCCCTCTCCTCCTCCTCCTCCTCTCCCCTCTGTCTGAGCAGAAGACTCGTTACGAGACGTACATCAGCCTCCTGCAGGCCAAGATCCGCGCAGAGACGGACGACCTCGAGAAGATCGAGGCCAGCGTGATGGGGGGCCTGATCATGGAGGGCGTCATGGCCGGCCGCGAGAGCCTCCTCCGCAAGACGCAGTCCTCCCCGTCCATCAGTCAGGCTCACGGCGGGCTGAACGGGAGGGCCGCCTCGGGACAGAGGAGCTGAGGATGAGGAAGGAGGAGCAGTGGCCTCAGCCCAAAGAACGACACCCCTCCAAGCCAAACTAGCTTAATCCTCTTTGTGGGCTTTCCTGTTCGTATTTTGTGTTTCGGGCTCCTCCTGTTCCAGTAAGAAACAGGAGAAAATGTCGCTCTCCTTCCCAGAATGTATCCGCCCTGGTGATGAGTTTCTGTCCTTGAGCAATAGACGGAGGACCAAGAGCCCGTGCTCGATAGCCAACAAGTGACCCTGCCAAACCTCAGTCCTTTGAACTTTAATTATTGCACATTCAAAATGATCATACGTGTGATCACTATTTATAACGACGTCGTCAGTATTATTTTGAAATGAGTCTCAGAGCGATGCGGTTGTCTTTTAGATGAAATGTGTTTTTAGTTATGAGCTGCGAGTGATTTATGATGTGTTTGTTGGAGAGCCAGACAGAGAACAAAGAAGGGACAGACCTCCTCTCTGTGTCCTCTCTGTCCTCGTCCTGCAGATGGAGATGGTACTACTGTAGCATTTTGGCCTTTTTTTAATGTTTCCCCACCCATGTTTACGCACCCAGCCGCTCCACAGGCGTGTGTATGGACCTACGATGTGGTGTGTGAAGATACAACGTTTCTGTCCCAGAGTTACGATAGAAACTCTCAAAAGAACTTCTCAGAAGGATCAAGTCCCTGCCATGTATAGCATATTTATTTATTTATTTAATTCTCCAAACCTTTATTCACCCCGGGACGGGTTTACACCGAGCATGCTCGCTCTTACTTTTTTCCCCCCGGCGATTTCCGTCTCGACGTTCGTGCAGTTGCGTACATTCGTAAGTGTGAAGGAGCTGCCAAGTGGAACGACCGCGGTTTTAACTGTGCACTAAGCTGCTCCACCAGAGGAGCTGGAGGTTGAGTGCCTTACTCAAGGGCACCTTGACACGAGCTGTTGAGGGATTTAGAGAGACAGTCAGAGAGATCACAAATCTGTGTCTGTGTTTTTTTTTTAAATCTGCCGCTACCCCAAATACTGACATGCATTCAGTTATCCTGTTTGTCTTTCTAACAAGTCCAATCCGAACCGAGGAGGATGGCGGTGTGTGTGATGAATGAAAGCACGGTCTCCGTTTGCTCCCTCAGAACTACTCCTCTCGCATCGCGACAGAGTCGACGCGTAGCGGTATGTGTTGGTGTCCGGCGGTCCGGGTGAAGGGCAGAACAGGAACACAGGGTGGGAGGCGTCCCGTGTTGAGTGGGTCAGCTGCTGCTGTGTGTGTGTGCATGTGTGTGTGTGGCTCCAGATGAGTTGTCGAAGCTGTGGGCGACAGGAAGAAGTGAATATAGCAGGGTCGTGTTTTTCTATGAAGACTTTATTGAGCATGTTTGGTGAGAATCAATCCGACGGCCTTCTGCTGAATAAGACTGACCTCACAATCAGGCCCGGGCTCCCAAAAGCATCTGCAGCACAAAGGCAGACAGCATCTTTTGTATGAGAAATACATTTTACAAAAAAAAGTACCGCTCAGTGTTCTGGTTTCTAACTTGTTAACATGGACCCACCGTAGCTTCCCGTGGCCTCGTATTGAGCGTTCACTAGTCCTGGTGTGTTCCTTTCCACTGCCGTCCTTCAGTTGGAGATGTTTTTGGAAGAGTCGGCCCCGGCCTGCGTTACACAGAGAGCGGCTGACTGGAGGGTGTAGCAGCAGGACTGCTCCAGCTTAACGCGCTAAAGTCGAGAAACACCGTCAGCATACCGGAATGGAGAGGGGAACGGCAGCAAAAACAAGTCCACCGGCAGAGTAGCCATCAAAACATCCTCAACAGGGGAGGGGACGAGGAGGAGGAGGAGGAGGAGGAGGAGGAGGAGGAGGAGGAGGAGGAGGAGGAGGAGGAGGAGGAGGAGGAGGAGGAGGAGGAGGAGGAGGAGGAGGAGGAGGAGGAGGAGGAGGAGGAGGAGGAAGAGGAAGAGGAAAACAAATCTTGTTTTCTAAGAAGAGACTGGTTTGGTTTTCTCAGTAAGACGGACTCTGCTAGCCAAGAACCGGCAAAACAGACATCCAGCACACGTTTCTTCCACACATGGACGTAATATTGTGAGGAAGTGGGGATGGAGTGGCGGTACTGCTGTTACTGCTGTTTGTGAGCACCATAATGAATCCCAACCCGCCCAAACACACACACACACACACGCACGCACCTTTTCTCGTTCTTCGTAATTCGCTTATATGACACAACTGTAGATCGGGGAGCTTAGCGGCCCGTCACTCAGCCTCGGTGTGGCACAGAACCAGAGCTGTGGATGTCGACAGCGTGTGATATCATTGGCTCTGGGCGCCGCGTATATCATATTAATGGTGACCAACGGGATCTGAGATCCTTTTTTTTGGAGACTTGGCCGGAGACCTGGAGTCACAGCTGGAATCCCGGATCCTTGTACAGACCAAAACGCTGAAGTGGAGCTGAGTTTTCAGAGAGGAAGTAATGTTTTATAAAGCTGTATTGTTAGGACGAATAACTGCTTTCTTACCGGGAGACTTCCCTTATAGTCACTTTGGCTGTTGTGCTAACCATTGTTTCCCAATGTTCTAGGGTAGGCCTGTGCTGTACTATAGGATCGTGGCAAAAAAAAATATTGTTGATTGTTATGTTTTATTTAAAAAATGACAACTTCGGCACCTTGATGTCAGCATTGGATCTGTCTTTTTGTTTGTATATCGGAACTGTTTTTTGACAGGATGCTTATACTATGTAAAGGACATATTTACTGAATATTTAGTCTGTGCTTCATAAAGTAAGCTTTTATACAGACGATTGTGCTTGTGATTTATTCATATCGTCTACTCTGATTTACAAAAACACAACAGGTTAGCAAACTTGTGTGCTACTTACATCTATGAAATTCTGTAGACATTAATCATATATATTATTTTATATATATATATATATATATATATATATATATATATATAAAATAATGCCAACACATTTTGTTTAGAGCCGTTCTACATTTCTAACATGGGTGAATGCCGTTCCTGATATGTTTTGCCTGCAGTTAAGAGCTAAGTTATAAAGGTAGCACAAATCCGTATAAAACAGCTGTTACTAAACCAAAGCCACATGTGTTCCCTGACTGAAAAGCCACAGACAATAAAACCAAGTGTATAAGAGCATCTGGTGTCCTTCCTCCTGAAACAAGTAATTATTCTAGAGTTCACCTTCACAGTATGCACTCTCATGGCAGTCATAATGGATCATAACACAAAGACGACATCAACAACAACAACAACAACAAAAGCACTTGTCTGCACCAAAACGCCCTTTTTTATAATCTGGATGTTGGAGCATGACTCCAAACACGCTGCTAGCGCCATGAATTCATGCACAGCGTTCATATCTTTTGCAAAAACAACGCGTGCAGCAGCTTCCAGTAGAACATGGAGTCACACATCGCCCCATTTTCTTTTAATGCATCAAATCTAAAACTTTAAAGGCAGCCCCCCCTCCCAGGTGTCTTGCAGTGTTTCTCCTGCATCAGCAGACGCGTTGGAGAGGCTCAGCTGCAGCAGCTGAGAGATGCTGATTACATTTATACGCTCCATGCCATGATACTGACTGCTGATGCTTCCCGTCTCTGTCGAATAGGACATGGCTATTAGTGAGCTGTTCTGACCTTGAAATGACTAATCTATAATTACATTTCAGCCACAAAATGATGCAATCTTTTTCACGGTTGTATCGAACTGATCTGTTCCCAGCCTACGCTTGTTTGGATTGGTTGAACAAGATAAACATTTTATTTTTAGCAGTCACTATGGTAACTTAAAAATGTACATATGTTTACCATTTCCTTTAAATGGACGTCCTGTTCAACTGTAAGCATTGTGTTATATCTCAGGCCATAATAGCACTCTTCTCAAAAAAAAATAACTTGTCCACATTATAAAGAATATGTTTCTTTGTCAGTCCCTTACATGGTGATGTCACTGATTGTTAAAAGCTTTTTGAGTGCGTTGTCCACCCTGCTATTAATCACCCCGGACTTCCTTTTATTGAGATTTATGGAAGAGGAGATTCAATCTTGAGCTTTATTTTTGGGAACTAGCAGTGGTCCACGTTTGACACAAAAAAAGGCAGCGATTTGTCTCGAGGACATAAACAAAGTGCGACAGCTAACGTGTAACATAAGATCTTATTTCACCTTTTTATCAAAGTGATGTTTTATGACTTATAACTGGATGAAAACCACTACTCTTAACATCTCACCATGGAGTGTCACTGTAAAGGACATGGTTAAATGTTAACGGCAATGTACTGTAGAGCTGTGTGTGAACCTGCAAGGAAAGAGCTGAGAAAAACAAACCAAGATTAGTGCAACACCGTGTTGGCATATCAATACTTCTTTTCTGTAAAACTTTGACATTTCTAATGACTTCAGAACATCTTCCAAAGTCTTGACTGACACAAACAAGTTGTAACACTGAGCGGGTAACGGATATTATAACAGTGAACAGCCCGAGGAAGGTCTCTCTGCTCCTTCAACTGTGTGTGAACATGTGACTGAACTCCACACATGTAGACGTGTGTCCTCTTACATTGAAACACTTGGTTTAAGTTTAACTTGGAGACACGTTGAACCTTGCGTCCTCCGTAGGCGAGGAGACGGTCAGGAACAGGGTTGGCCTGTAGACATTTTATTGTATTATTATCACGGAAGACATTAATATATTTCACAGTAGGAGAAGCCCAGGTGTCACCACAGGGTGCTAAACGCTGCTCTGTTCTGTTTCATGGGAGGTGTCCCAAAGGGCCATCGTGACGAAATTAGTTTAAGTTAGTTCAATAGTTTAGGTTAGTTAAATAGTTTAAGTTAGTTAAATAGTTTAAGTTAGTTAAATAGTTTAAGATAGTTCAATAGTTTAAGATAGTTAAATAGTTTAAGTTAGTTAAATAGTTTAAGCTAGTTAAATAGTTTAAAATAGTTAAATAGTTTAAAATAGTTAAATAGTTTAAGTTAGTTAAATAGTTTAAGCTAGTTAAATAGTTTAAAATAGTTAAATAGTTTAAAATAGTTAAATAGTTTAAGAAAGTTAAATAGTTTAAGCTAGTTCAATAGTTCAAGTTAGTTCAATAGTTTAGGTTAGTTAAATAGTTTAAGTTAGTTCAATAGTTTAAGAAAGTTAAATAGTTTAAGTTAGTTCAATAGTTTAAGCTGGTTAAATAGTGTAAGCTAGTTACTGTTAAAGGAAATGTATTGCTAATTGATTGATTAGTAACACCTGTGGGTTTCCTGCTGTGACGTGACTGGGTTGTAAAAAAGATTATAAAAAAGAAGCGCATATTTTTCTCTGCCAAAACAGAGATGCATCCTTTATCTAAAAGGGGTTTTGGGTTTTTATCAGCGTGGTCTTTGTTTCTTTCTATTCCAGTCCCATTCTCTGAGGGACCAAGACATTTACCAACATTATCAGCGTGTCTGTAATGACCAAACACATTACCTGAGCAGTGTTTCCATTTTGTTTTCATGTTGCGTCTTCAGCAACATGCCTTCTCCACTGTTGTGCTGCCAGCGCTGTGTTTAAAGGCGAGCACAGTATGTTTGCTCCTTGAGTGTTTTACAGTTTATAACAGAGCCCAAATATAAGCCAATAGATACAACACAAATGTAGTGAAATCTAATATACCATCACCCAGCTAGCCTCGGACTGTAATTGCATCAGTTTGATACAGCCCAGCTGACACAGATGCAAAAATAAACACACAATTCAAAAAGGAGGAACTGTACTTCATTCCTTCCTCTGCTTTGCTGATTCCTGCATGTTATGTGTCAGAAAGGTCCCTGCTTGAAACGTGTTGGTTCATTAAGCGTTGTCTGGTTAATAATATTAATAATCTAATGATGTTATGGTTACTATGTTACAATTGTATCCCAATTTGTACGCACAACTTCCACTGATCTTCACATTGCACTTAGCCACACACTAAGTGAGCTCTTCACACCCACACGTTCCAAAGTGGCCTCACTCCGACTTTAGCCGACGACTGTTGACCTACGGGCCTCCAGTTTGAGTTATGTCATGTTTTTATTGTAGAATCTAGAAGATAAACATTAGTCTTGTAATCCAATGGACATTTAATCTTAGGTAAACCTGGGTTAAAAGGGGCTAAAGTATGGTCCCCTCATAGCCCAGGATACGCTGTGTGAAAAGCCTCATTTTGTTTGGTTCCCAACTGACTGAGGAGCTGAATTTAATGCAAAGTGCCATCGCTTTTATTGCTTTTGGTGCAACGACCTTCAGACTGAAAGAAAACCCTCACCTGGCTGATAAAGGTTTCAACAGGAGAGACTTCATTTAGAGCGACAAATAAAAGTATTACTTGGTGCACAATGATGTGAAATGTGAAGTGCCTTCGGCGATTAGATCCCATCGTGACGAAGTGTATTTAGGAAGTAGAGATGGCTAGATCAGGTATACAAGGTTTTCAAGTTTGACTGCAACGACACGATTGTCTTTGGCAGAGATGTGTTTGGTTTCACTTATAGTCAGCTGACGGAGGAGAAGCCTGAGAATGAACCCGAGCGTTAAGACTTAAGTCTCCCTGACTGAACTTCGGCTAAGCTTCATTTAATGCTGTTCGGTCAACAGCATGTCCTCCTTCCTGCTGCGGCAACAATCTGGCACTCTACCTTTAATGTCCACATGGAAGTCAAAAGCAGATGTCTGGAGCACTCTTTAAAACCCGATCTCTGTATCCATCACTGTTGCTGCAGCTTTGTTCATAAAGAAGCTTTCCAAGGACGGCTGACGGTTTTAACTTCTCTAAAGATTTTAATGATTGCAGGTAGTTAGCGGTGATGAATTAAGCTTGAATAATTAGCATGTACTGTACATGTACTATATGTATGAAAACAGTGTTAAGTAGCATACGGATATGAAACTATTTAAACATTTTGCAATATTTGGCCAACAGATAATGGACATTTCAATGTGTTTCCTGTAGTTTTCTGTAGAGTTGAGACAGTTGTGCAGAGACAGGGACATGTGGAATTACTTTTTATTGCGCGATTAGTCATTTTTCAGACAACAAGGCTCCCCCAACATTAAAACAAACAGCAATGTACAAAACAGCACACCTTTTCTTTTTTTTTGCCATCAACGGAAATTTAATAAGGTAGTGATAGTACATAACAGAAAGTAATGAAGTGTAAGGACGCGAGTTATGATGTTGAGATGTATAGGATGAGCTTGATGTCAAAGCCAAAGTAAGCACCATCGTCATGTAGTCAGGAAAGGCCATATTTCAGTAAGAAATATTCTAGAAGGGGTGAGGAGAGGATAAACATGATACAAGAGGGTTGTTATCACAGTTTTCAGACATTTTTACCAACTAAAAAAAGAACAATATTGGTGTAGCACTACTTTATCATGCAATTTACTTTAGTAAACCTTCTGACACACAGACAAAATATACTTCAATAAGTAGAATTCAATACATCTCTGTCCAGCAATAGTCACAAAGCCTGTAATTTATACTCTTTGAATGTGAGATCCCTATCAAAAATAATATGCAGATTTTTCACTTTTCTTAATATATCTAAAGTGCAAGTATTTATCCATTTTTATTCAATGCTTTCTGTAAGTATAAAATACAAAGGAAAAAAACAGCAATATGTTTTTCCTGTTTACATGTTATATTTTTCTGAAAGGAGGAGCATCATATATAACAAACTATGTATGTATGTATATATACATATATATATATATATATGTATATATACATACATACATACATACACACACACACACACACACACACACACACACACACACACACACACACACACACACACACACACACACACACGCCACAGATAAAATATTTTTGAAAGATACAACATATTATCTCATATGGGGATGGTAAAGGGATTGAGACCAAACGGTGACATGGGATATGTTCATTGTGCATTGACCCCACCCCTTAACATCCAGGATCCATTTCCCAACATCTTCAGAATCATTTGAAAGCCTGCCTTTGTAACTTTACACAACAGTAGCCTGAACAGTCTGCAAACGTGATGGACCCCGCTGCTCGCCGCGTGACGTGCTGAATGAGTCGTATAGCGCTGGGCCAAAGGCTGCGATTGGCTGTGTGATTAGCCGGGAACTCTGGGAGTTCATTCTGTTCTAAGTCTATAATTGTGGAGGTTTGCTTATGTAAATGTGGCTGTTTTGAATGCAGTCAAATGAATAACCTCCCTCTTAAAGACAGGAGGAACGAGCGGCTGATGCCATCAAAGCAATCGGACTTTAAAGACATGCAACAACTAGTTACGGCTGCACCTTTGAGCTGCGTCCACTGGAAAAAAAATGATGTATTTCCATCAGTTGAAATGTGTCAGCATTACATCATGATTAAGGATTGCTACGATGGCGGCCGCTGTATGATAAATCACAACACCGTTCTTGCCGATGCCAACAGCTTCAGTGCACCATCGGCGATGTTCACTGAACTTAGCCAGAGCCACTGATGACGGCACACAGACAAATAAATCTGCCTACCATTTTGCATTTGAGTCCCACAAATGGATGACTGTGTAACGGGGGCACAACATGGCTGCAAGGTCACTCCATGCTCTGCACCGGGTGAGCTCTCATAAAACGGACAAATCCGATTTGATCACACTGCTAAATCACAAGAGCCCCCTTTCTCTGCAGCTTGATAGAACTGCGACCCAAAAAAATGGACCCGTCGTAAAAAGCACCTGGCGACAACACGTCTTTTAATCTGTTAAGAAATGTGTGCGTTCCACAGAGTGAGGCACTCACAAAGTGAGCTCTATGAGCAGATTCAGGCTCTCCTTATATTTGGCCATAAAAGAAAAAGAGAAAGGAAGTGTTGTATTTCCAGTCTTCATGAAGCACGAGCCTCCTGGAGGCTAAAGCTAGAACACGTTGGGGAATAAGTGCTGTATCACAACAGAGTCCAGATTCCCGTTGAGCTGAAGATGAACTCAGATTGACCTCAGATGTGCGTGGCTTGGACACAGTAGTCATAGCTGGCTTTGTATGTGTGTTTAATGGAAATGGGCTTTTCATAATTCAAAGAGGGCAGTGAGAGGAAACGTAGTCGTCTCCGTAAGAGGGCACAGAGACTCCCTGTTCTCCAAAACAGAGAGGAAAGGCCTAACGGGATCAGCCGGGTCAGCAGGTCGTGGTAGGCTGCTGCTGGTAAGCCCCGGCAGTGCAGTGCCAGGCTTCATCGGGCCTTTCACCAACACTTGGGAGACAAAGCTGGGCCAAAACGTCCTGCGTGGAACAGATGGGATTCTCTGGAACATTTTTCTTGGCTCTATGGCCGCAGGCATGCATAATCAAACGCAGATCAAATTTGACAAAGCAAGGATTACAATCAGGCTTCCGATACCGTTTTTTTATCACAGGTGGGCCGAGGGGGAATTCTGCTTCAGCCTCAGCCATCACATGTCGGGCAGGCCCAGGCAGTAACTACATTAGCAGCCTTTATCCAGCTGAGGCCTCTAAAGCCTCAATCCACAGTCTGTTTCCCCTGACAGGGCCCGTGACCAGGCTTTAAATAACGCTGATAGGTGAACTAACCACCTAGAGCATATTGATAATAGTAAACTACCTCATTACTGCACGGACAATGAGCCGGGGCCTTCTCTTCTGCACTTTGAATCATGAGCTGGAGGAGAGGTGCAGCTAATATCAGAGTCTGCCCACGTAAGAGGGAAGGATTGTGACCCTCGTTGTAAAAACAACAAACTCCTCGGTGCTGTGGGCCCGTTTGAAACCGCTGACGAGCAAACGTCAAATCAGAGTTCACCTGTCCTGCGATCGGCCGTCCCAGTTAGAGGCTGCTGACGTGTGTGTGCATGTGTGTGTGTGTGTGTGTTGGGGAGGAACGAGGAGAGAAAGGGGGTTTCTCTAGGGGACTCCGTAGGGGGACGTAAAACACCCTCACTAGTCTACGTGCACTGATAGGCGGACAAGGCAGCCCACTGGTTTACAACATGACATGACAGGAAAAAGACCTCACTACGAGTCTGAGGTTTTTTTTTTCATGACCAAAGTGCATGAGAAGAAAGACTTCACATTTGGGAAATATAATGCAGATGCATCCGCCTCATCGTCATGCTTTCAAATATCTACCGATCACATAGCCTATACATTTTTTTCGTCTTTTTAATAGTCTATACACGCGATGCGGTGCCGCGATTGGCCCCGCACACAATATTGCACACTAATATGAGAAGTCCTGCGCTAGTCGGCGGCTTCCTCTCTGCCCGGGGAGGGAGAAACCCGGCACAAAAAAAAAGAACTTTGAAGGAGAAAAAGAGAGGAGCATCAGAATAAAAATAATGCAAAAGTGACATATTCTGAGTGGCGAGGCCCCCAAGGAGCGATGGAGGGGCTGTAGCACCATGAAGAGATAGATACTGCCTTGGCCCTGAACTCAGAACCTCTACATCCACTAAACTGCACTCAGACTTGACGGCATGGCACGGCCGGCTGGCTGACGGCCTGACTCTTTAACAGCATCCATCTCCGCTCTGACGAATAGCCTCATCCAGCCACTTCTGATTTAGCTTTTTTATTGTTGTTGTTGTTTTTTTAACATGGTGCATGGTGTGCAAACCCCTCTCTATCTCCCGAGGAATCTGCACGCTGACACCAGGTGGTGCGTCTCCTGTTCCAGGGAGAAACATCTCTACTCTACTGAGAGGCCACCGGGGCCGGGGGGGCCTCCCTCCTCATGTGTGCATGCAGTAGTGCCTCATCTCTCTGAAGGGCCCCGTTTCTGCACACGATATAAGTGTTGGCCCCCCGAGCTCCCGGCAGCCTTTCAGCTTAGCGTTGCCACCCAATGCTCCACGACATCACAGGGGTGCGGGTTAACGCGGCCCCGGCGAGTAAATTATTGGGCCCATGTAACGGCACTCGTAAATGAAAACGTACAGCGGTCGAGGTCACAGACCATCCACGTGAGAACACGTAGACGAGTGGAGTGTATAAGGCACGGGTCGTAGTGACGTCAGAGAGGATGCGTTGCCTCGCCACGCGCGCCGTCATATGTTTTGTTTCCGCGCCCACCGGTGGACCGTTTATCCTTTTGCACCCCCCCACCATCCCCAGAGGGAAAAACAACTAAGTAACAGAGAAAAAACGTAACCCACAGAAAACGTGGGTATCTTAATAATAAAGATTTTTTTCTTCTTCTTTTTTTTTTTTACAGCTGATTCACAAAATCATAATGAGTACATCTAAGCACTTCTTTTTTGTCAATTAAGTTTATATGGACATGGTGCAAGAGGGTTGATATTCAATATAGTAGCTCAGAGATAGATTTATTTGTTTGTGCGCAAAATAGGCTTTTTTATTTTGGAGTCAACTTTTCCATAAGGGCATGATAGCAATGCTTTCATTAGCCTTCTGCGCTTTAGGTCAAATTAAAAGACTGTAGCCTACTTTGTCAAACTTCTTTTCCAAACAGGGGCCTACACACATGCTGACAGGTGTCTACAGGCCTGCAGTGCTGCCTTCTGCAATCATACACTTTGAGAACGCTCATATTTATTCTGCGTACCTTTATAATAAACTATACATCTGGTCTCAGATTTTGGTTTCATAATATATTCTCTTTGTGCTGATGTCAAATATTCCTTCTACATTGAAGACTGCCATTTTATATAATAGACCTCTGGTATTTTACTTTTGATTAAATCTTCGTATATTACCAGTTTTAAAACATTTAAACATGATTCATCTTTTTTTCGAAATAGCTTTTGATGTGTGCAAAATCTGTCGTTTGATAGAGATATAAACACTCTGTCCATTGTCATTTAAATCAAGTAGGAAACAGTTCATATCTTACAGTTGGATCCTTGATAGCAGCGGTTACACGGGTGGTAAGTGGGGTGACATCCAGTAAAATGAGCGAGGAGGCAGCAGAGCTGCTGCCATGTCTGTGGAGGTTGTGTGTGGGGTGATTCCCTTGGAAATTCTCGTTATATTTTACAGTTAAAAGTCTCGTTTTTCTCTCAGAGTTCAGTTTAGTCTTTTGTTGCTTCACGTCTGCTCTCCAAAAACGTCCGCGTCAGTCCTCGTCGGCGTCATCCCCTCCGAGCGGGCCCTCGGGCAGCAGTTCGGAGGCCCGTTTCTCTCGACTCCTCTCCTGGATCTTCCGCATCTCCTCCGCGTATTTGCAGAAGGTGTTGCCAAATTTGGACCACACTTTGCACGGAACCGTGATGGAGTTCCGGTACGTGGGCTTCACCTCGCTGACCCGCATGAACACCCCGTACTTGTTGGAGCCCACGTCGAAGAAGAAGCGCTTGTTGTCGACCGTGAGCGAGGTGCCCTCCGGCAGCTCGGCCGGCTCCTCGTCCACGCCGTAGTCGTCGATGAGTTTGGCCAAAGCGTCGCGGAACTCGATGAGCCCCTGCGCCGGCAGCGCGATGGTCTGGCCTTGCGCGCTTCCCAATCCGGGCCCCCGATTAACGGTCTGCCGGATCCGGAGGAACCGCCCCCTCTGGTTCTCTTTCAGATCCATGTAATATTTCCGATTCTCCCGCACCAGGAATTCGCTCTTGAGCGCGCGCCGGGGCTCATCCTGCACGATGTCCGGGTTGGTCGGGCCCAGCTGGGCGTAATGTTCGATAAAGTCCCCGAGGTAGTCGCGGAACTCCACGGCCACGGACATGGAGAGAGTGAGGCGGCTCTTGTTTCCCCCAGCTCCGACCTCGGCTATCTTTAGGAAGCGGCCTTTCACATTCTGCTTCACGTCGAGGTAGAAGCGCTTGTTCTGGATGTCGACGCGCTTCGAGGCCAGCTCCTCGGTGTCGTGCTGCAGCCGGGACATGGCGCCCATCGCGCCCGGAGGCAGAGAGCCGGGGCTCGCGGTGGGGCCTCCGTGGTCACTGCCACTGTCTCTGTCCGCCATGATGCTGCCTCCCTGCTTTACCTTCCGCCGTCTCCCTCTGCCTGCTGCAACCTCGACTGCCCGTCAAACCGCTCCGCCGCTCTATCGCGAGACGAGAGGAGAGGAGAGGAGAGGGTGAAAAAATGAAAGTAACTGTAGCTGCTGGTACTGTAGTACTGCGAGCGGGCTGCGTTCAAGACGCGCGCGCTGTTTGACAGAACGTTCAGTGTTAACCCCCCATCCATGTGAGCCTGAAACACTGCAGTACTAACATATAGATATAGATACAAATAGAGATAGATAGATAGATAGATAGATAGATAGATAGATAGATAGATAGATAGATAGATAGATAGATAGATAGATAGATAGATAGATAGATAGATAGATAGATAGATAGATAGATAGATAGATAGATAGATAGATAGATAGAAAGAAAGAAAAAAATGAAGTATGTAAAGGACACACCTGTCTGCATCCTGTCTAACAAGTTAAAAAAAAAAGGACAGTAGCAAAAGTCATACCTGATGATTATTGGGTTTGGTGTTTCAGCACCACGGACAGCGAACCCCGAACCTGTGGTAGGAGAGAGAGGGAGAGAGAGAGACATAGAGAGAGAGCAAGGTGAAAGAGGCATTTCTGAATGAGCAGTAGATGATAGCTGTGTGGGAGTCTGAGGGAGGGACTGATACACTGAAGCATCATGAATCATCTCCCTGTGATTGGACTTGCTTGCCTGTCACTGTTTCTCAATGGCCTTGAAAGGGTGTTTGTTGAACATGCTTGATATAAAAAAAAATAATCTGTCAGGAATATTTTTCCCCACAAAAAATACTTGAATTCACAAGTATGAAATGTACAGACAACATAGAAAATCCTCTAAATAGGTTTTTGATTTTAGAATGAAATTGTCATTTATGCTGCGACTTATGTTTATATAGATATGCATCCCCATTCGACTTGATGTGTTTAAATACGTGCTTAGGTTTTTGTCTGCGTTTATTTAAGTTTGACTGAACCCCGCTTTTAAAGGTCATTTAAGGTACAACGTTAGTAAAAACAAAACATCTGAGAAGTGAGGTCTTCAGTCTTCATGGGCCCGGACGGGCGGAGCAGACCTCAAGTAGGCGATGATGAGGTGACTTGATGTGCTGTAACTCTGTTACGTTGTTCATTCTGGTCACATGACATCTATTGCTTCTGTCCATCCGGGGAGAGGGATCCTCCTCTGTTGCTCTCCTGAAGGGTTCTTCCTTTTTTCCCCGTGAAAGGGTTTTTACTATCTTTATTTGGGGAGTTTTTCCTGATCCGATGTGAGGTCCTGGGACAGAGAACAAATGTGTACAGATTGTAAAGCCCTCCGAAGCAAATTTGTATTTGTGATTTTGGGCTATACAAAATAAACTGAATTGAATTGATGGATGTCAATATAACAGCTGAAAAGGATGAAGGCTGTGAAATATAATTAAATAGCAATAGACAAAATCTGGAAAAGGAACACCATGAGCTTCAAATTGTTTGTATATTTTTTGGTGGATCGTCCTTTTTTAAGGAGATGTCTGAAATGAAAAGATGTTGATCAGGAGAAACAAGTTTGATGTAGGGAAAACAATTGTTTACTTTTAACAGTAATTTCATGATAAAGTCTTGACAGAGTCTTTGGCGCTTTGACTTTAGGGAGATTTGTAATGGAGGGGCGTCTGACCGGAGCAGCAGCAAAATAAATCCCCCAGTGGAGTCCAGACACTGGTCGAGGTGGTCGAGGTGGTGATGATGATGATATAATGATGAATTGATGAAACTGATGGATCTGAGAAGACTGGGCGGAGATGGAGAGGTGGAAGGCAACATGAACGTACTGAAGGTTCAGAGACGATCATGTTTAAAAAGACAAAGCAGCAAGATGATGATACGCTAACGATTGAATTGTTTCGTTGTGCTTATCGGATAGAGAAGACCGGCTGATCTAAACAGCTGATGTCATGATGGACATTATAAGTGCAAGAGAAGTGAATGGCAGATTTATGAGAAATAAATTAGAGGTTTAGAAAAGAGTATCTTTCTGACTGAATTTACGCTAGAGCTTCATATATATTAAAACTCATAAGCATCACATACTGCTGCAATTACATTCTATAAAAATCTAACATTTATTTTATCCAAATATAAGTTTTATCTGAGAGATGAGCTGGCAAAAAAAAGGCTGTGTTAACCTGGAATGGAATTGGCTTTATAATCTTTAGCACCATTCATTTCCACTATGGTTAGTGGATAAGGCGCTGGTGTTTGTTTTCAGAACCACGGACAGCGGATGGTGGGATAAAAACATTTGGGATTTTTGAGTATTTCTTGTGATTTAGAACATGCGGGAAAGAGGACTGCAAATAGGAAATATGGGTGCCAAGACATATTCTGCGTGACAACTATTACAAAAAAGGCTTCTGTGTGACTATGACACGTATACGTCAGCATCAGAGGGCGAGAGCATTATAGCCTGACAGTGAAGCAGCTTGGACAGCAAGTGTACCATGAGAGGCCAACCCTATGAACTCATTAATATCCTGCTGAAATGCTGCTGCTCTATCAAAAACAGCCCCTCTGATAATCCCCACAGGCTCAGCACGAGTGCCGGGGGAATTGCGGAGGCAATTGGTGGCAGTCCTCCCCGGGTGAGGCAGCAGGAATCGTTTGTTACTCCCCTTCGCTTTGTCAATGATTTGCTTTCAAGGCTAATTTGTAAATTCTTAAATTGTGTGTGTGTGAGGTCTCTGAATGGGGTCTCTAATGAATGCACGACTGGTTGAACGACTGAAGGGGGGGCAGATCGGTGAATGGGTGGGCAGTGGGCGGTGAGGGTGGGTCAGATAGAGACGGATCACAGACTCTGAAGGGCTTCCTCTAGACATGATGTGCTGATCCCTGGACTGGAGAAACAATCGCAGCAAGTGGAACCGTCAACATTTGACAAAAAACCCTTACGTTTGACTAACATTTAGCGCCATGGACGGCACACAGGACTAAAACTATACTTTCCCCTTTGACTTTACAATAAAAGAAGTTAACTCTTAAAATGGTACAGTATAGCATTGCTTAGGTTCCAACAGGTTATAGAAGTTACATAGAGAAATTGTTTGTGTCTAATGAAAAAGGACTTCTGACGTAAGCAGAAAGTGATTTGAAGGCTCCCAGGCAAAGTGAAAACAATGTGACTGTGTCCTGAGACGGCCTGCAAGCTAGCAGAGGTAACAACGCATCGTAATGTGCCTGGGAAAGCCCATTTTCAGATTCTCTTGCAAACCTAACATCGATAAGAGTTGTGTTGTGATGTGAGAAAAATGCTTACTGGGCAGAAACCATATGCAACTACAAAGGGGTGTTACTTCTTTGTATGCATAAATATACTGGTGACTTTTCATATGTAGAATAAATCTTGCTGCAGACTGCTCTGGTAGCTGTTTCATGTTTTCCTCCATTTTCTTGCAAGAAATAAACGGACAAAAGACAGCTTTGATTCTTGAGACTTTATTCCTCCTTCCCCGAGTGACGAACACAATCTTCCATCACTCTTCTGATCTTAGGTTAGTTTGTCACAGTGACAAACCTTCATTGCAGCAATCTGGCTGTGGCCTTCAGTCATACGAGGTACATGTGATTGGCCTTTTGGGACGGCGCACTAAACCTGTCAAGCCTTTCAGCACCACGGACAGAGACCGGTTCATGATGTCACCCTGCTGATGCTGAAACGTTGGATGGGGCCATCATGTGCACACTGGGATGAAATGGCCTCATTCATGTTCTTTATCATCCCGGTCATCTATAGTAAGAAAACCCCTGTCCATATGCCCCCTATATGATCATTATATTTGATCCATTTCTCAGCACGGACAATGAAATGCGTTCTGACCTCTAGCGAAGGGCGCACAGCCTCGGACAGGGAGGGAAAGACGAATCTTATGAATGGTTTGATTGATGGATACAGAGATAGAGGCAGGGGCTGGTTTGCTGTGCGGGGAGGAGGGGATCCTTGTGGTCACCATAAAAAGCCTGAGCATATTGTGCAAAGCTCTCTTTTCATTGGTGGAGATGCATTCAATGAAAAAAAGTGGTTTTATTAGCTGTAGCTGAGCAGGATTGGCAAAACATTTGGGTAGAACGTCTTTCCGGCATAATACCCACGGGTTGGGCTAACGGATGCCCCCACTTGTTGCCCCAGAGGCGCAAAGCGTTCAGTGTCCCAAGGAAATATGAGTGAACTGCAATGACTCGCATAATAGTGTGGACAATGTCAGCTTCTGGGTGTGCTCTCCTGCGGCGCGCAGCGAGCTGATCTAGATGTCTGAGGACATTTAACGCTAAAGTCTCGAAACTCCGATCTCCGCCTCGCCATGCCGAGGAATCCATTGAGAGAATTTCGCAGCGTTAGTCATCGCAACAACTATCCGCAGTGTGTGTAGTAGTCGCCTATAGCCTCTCTCGCACCTTTCGCACCAGAGATCCACGGTGGGACTCGGCTACACAGACGCACTCTGCGCTCCGTGTCTGTGCCACACTGCGTGCGTGATTTCTCTCGCACCCACACACCGCAGAGGTTTTTCTTTTTAACACAGTCGCCCCGGCATGGTCACATGCCGGTTGGGTCGGTGGCGGTGTGCGCTGGGTGCCCGGGTCATTAGGGTGTTTGCGCAGGACGTGGCCAGCCGACGCCAGTGACCGGGGCAGGTGATGTTTGCGCACGTAAGCCTCTCGCGTTTGACGAGGAGCGCAGGGGACGCGGCTGGAGGGCGCGCGCTACTGTTGCATCGCCTCACCGGATAACCGCTGCCATCTCATCCTGTCAGTCTGCTCCTCCCCGGTTTTCTGTTCTTTTTTTTTCTTTCTTTTTTTGGGGGGTAATTTTTTCCTACCGACTAACGGGTTTGCAGGAGTGGGACTCTTTTTGACGATCGATATAAGTGGATAACGGACCCGACCTTGCGTGTATACGTGGAGTGCGTATCGTTTCTTGTGATTCCCCTGTACGCGCAAGCTGCTTTTTTTTCATTCCAGAGAGGCAATGCGCCCACCCATGCGATGCTAGCCTATTAGCTGGAGAGAGAGAGAGCGAGAGGGAGGGAGAGAGAGAGAGAGAGAGAGAGAGAGAGAGAGAGAGAGAGAGAGAGAGAGAGAGAGAGAGAGAGAGAGAGAGTTTTCAGCCCTGGAATCGAGAGGAGGCTAATTTACGAGTCTTGTTTTGCCTTTCAGGAAAAAGGGGAGCTACGAGGGGGAGGGTGGTTGGTGAAGGAGAATGCAGCAGCAATCACATTTTTAAGCATGCAGAAGCGGGCCGTTTCCGGTTCCTAGGCTGGTGTGCGTCCCCATCCGAGGCCAGCAGCCGTATGGGGAAAGCAGCGGCAGACACAGATGGCATGGACACTTCCACAAGGTCTGCCGCTCTGCCCTGCCTGCTCGCCGCCGTCTCTCTCTTCCAGCTCGCTCCGCCGCCCAGCAGCACTGCAGCACAGCACAGGCTGACGGCATGAGGCTTGATCCAGTGCATTTCTCCATGCTGGTCATCGGGGTCTCCTTCGCCTGTTACGCCCCGAGTCTCAACTCCCTCCAGGACCAGGCGTACCGAGCAGCCGTGGTCATCGAGGGCGAGGTGCGCTCCTCCCCGGAGAACGTCTCCTCCCGGGAGCCCTACAGTGTGAATGTCAAAGTGCTGGACGTGTGGCCCGTCAACAGCGGCGGCCTCGAGAGGGAGCAGCTCGTGACCGTCGGGGACTTCGGCTCCGAGGCCCCGTGCACCACGGTGGAGAAGGACCACAGATATATCTTTTTCATGGACCCCACCGCCGAGCCCTTGGTGTTCAAGGCGTCGTACGCCCCTGTGGACGCCAGCGAGCCGGATCTGAAGAAGGATGTGGAGAGAGTGTTGTGCGAGGACTGCGGTAAGTTGAAGGCTCTCCCCGTTACACCTGCCATGCACTCACACCGCACCAATAAAGGGCCACGGAAGCTGCCATGGCGATGCAAGGGAGACGGGCACCGCTTTCTCTGGCGGCGCGTGCACGTGTGCAGTCTACACGGTGTGTCAGCGCGCGAGCCGATTGACACTCCGGTCCTCCATAACCCGGTCACCCAAAAATGAAAATGAGAAAGCGTGTCAGGGGACGCGTGTGTGCATGTCGGGTGTGTGGGAGAGAGACATCGTTAAACCTCGTGTTAAACCTAAGTTAAACCCGGGGTTAAGCCACGCAGCAGGCTCCTTAGACAAGCGATGAGCAGGGGAGACTGAAACTTCCGTGTAGCTGATTCCAGCAAGATCTGCAGCATCACATCTTCAAGCCATGTTAGCAGTTCCTGTGTGTCACGGAGAGAACATGTGATGACAATCAGGGACTTGAACCTCGTCTCGAGGTGACCGTTCAAACTTTGAATAGTTATACAGCCAGTATTTTATGTCAAATCACAGTTATGCCAGTGTTGACTGCAGTGACAAGTATGTGGGTGGTGGCAACTGTTCAAATATCTCAACTTTCCATCATGGGCATCTGCAATTGTGTGTGTGTGTGTGTGTGTGTGTGTGTGTGTGTGTGTGTGTGTGTGTGTGTGTGTGTGTGTTTTCTTTTATTGCATTACAACAGAAAGCTGAAACTTCTCCACCACTTCCTGGTTTTTAGATTACTTACTTCTGTGAGTGGTGGCTGTGCAGCGGCTGGCGAGGCGTGTGAGAAACTCTGTAAGTTATTGTCATAGGAATGGCTTTAATATATTAACAATCTGAACCTGACACAAGAAGAAGAAAAACAGACTGTGATGAAGAAGAGCGTCGTGCTCTTTTTCTCGTTTCTTTCTCACATTTCCAACTGACAGGGAGAAAAAAAAAGTCTTGAATTGACCCATTTTCTTAGCAAAGGTAAAAGAAAAGGTTTAGAATCAGGGTCAGCTCCTCAGCTTAAATAAGATATATAGACTGAGCTCTTATGCGGTTTGAGTTTTGTCTATTGTGTAATCATCCAACCTGCTCGCTGCAAAGGCTCTGAGGTCTCTTACTTTTAACCGACAATGCTGACTTTATAGCAAATCATCTCACTGATCCATTCCATCTGTGTCTTCAGCATTTAAAGTAATGCACTGCTTTTGATATGATTGTACTAGGATTTGTACCAGCGAGTGTTAAAGCATCTGCTTGTCCTGTGTCAAACGTGGTAAAAGTACACAGAGAGGAAGGGATTTCTCCTGCTAGACAAAAGAGAGGGGAATAGGATCGTTGCTGGAAGTGTCACACATTTCATAAATTTCACAAATGTGTGACACATTTCTCCAATAAGCTTTAACAGCACCACTGTGAACACATTTTGGGGTTCATCAGACAAAACCTTTAAAACAATGTAGTCATACGAACGCTCTTTTTTCCATTTCTAAGTTCTTCCTATCCAGAATCATCAATTTCCATGCAAACCACCAGTGTGTGTACAGGGTTGACTCCTAGAAGGAAGTATCTCAGAAGTCTTCACAAAGGGCTCATCCGGCATTTGAGCTAACAACGTGATGTTCTATTTTTACCTCTGTGACATACTAAAATTATCAAGTCATTTATTTATGACTGTGCTGTTGCAATCAGGCTTCTGTCTAAAACACATTTTCTAGGCAGGGATAAGCTCAGGAGAGGACATACCCACTTATGAGCTGAATCACCCCATACACACACACGCACACACACACACACACGCACACACACACACGCACACACACACACACACACACACACACACACACACACACACCAAAAGCCAGAGGTACAGAGAGAAGCACAACCTAATTAGACGCTGCACAGTGTGTGGGGACACAGGAGACGCACTGTGGCAACCAGAAGCCTCTGAACGTCCACAGCATCATAAGAACATAAATGTTCCTTTTTATTGTCCCCGCTGCTAATTTCCTAAGATTGATTTGGATTCATCTGCCAGAACTAATCACAGAAGTACAAAATCCACGCCCAGAAGTAGTCACGAGGTTAAAGGAACGCTAAAGACAAATGCTTCACTTTTTCAACATTATTTACCCAGTTTAACAACGGGAAACCAACATTAAAACATTATAACTTGTATGCTTAAGTACATCTCAAACTATTATCTCAAAGTATCTCAAAGTATTTAACATTTTTTAACCCTTCTGCAAAATGCCAACAGCTGCTTATTGGCCAGTACTGCCCCTCCTCCCTCCTTCAGCTGTAGCTCACTCTCTGGCTCCGCTGACACTTTTCATTGGGCGGATGCAGAGATTTCAGGATGTTGAATGAGCTACAACCGAGCAGGACTCTTGGCCAGGGATCAGACCGGAGATGTGCAAGAGAGGATACTGAAGAAGAATTTCATTTGAGACAGAAGTAACTGCAGCTTAAAGATGGATTGGGGTAAGGGGCGTGTCAGCAGACACACACCCTGAGCGTAACCAATCCCAACCCTAGTCTAAGCTCAGTCAGCCAATCACAGCCACACTGCTGGAACGCCCACTTCTGTACACACCCCTATCAAATGATGTCAACATTCTTGTATTATAGTGGTGCTATTGTCCTTTTCTTTCACTATTATACTGTAAGACCTGTGTGTGGGTTGTATGGAGCAAGATAATATAGCTGAGCCTTTATATTTACAGACAGTTTTGTATGGTTCTATGTTACAATGTAATCTGATATTTAGGAAACTGTTATTTTAATGTTTGAATGGGAACCAGCCAGGTGCAGGTTCCTAGTCTTTCTTTTTTTAAAGCAGTTTATTGACTAGCATCAAGTTAAATCTCTGAACCGCTCATCCCCTTTCTCCACCTCCCTCTTATATCTGGTGACCAATCACTGCTCTCCATTCCAAGCACCCAATTAAAAACTAAAGGTCAAGCATTTTTAGTTGTCCCAAAATTGCAGAATATCTACTAATATACTGTGGGCCCTTGCGTCCCATCTGATAATATCTTTTCGTTAACCCCTTAATTGACCCTTGGCTAAGACCCGCCCCCACCCCGCTGCTACTCAAGCTGTCAGAGCTGCGTTAACATGGAGCCACACTGTCACTAAATAACAAAAAGCAAGGAGAGAAAGGTCAACAACAACAAGAGTATATCCAGGATATCAAACTGATTCAGCAGTGATAACATGTTAAAAAGATAAAGATATCAACTAAAGCTACAGATCTGTGTAATAGCGAACTACCACATCACATGGCGTTCCAGACAGAAGACAATGCATTTAAAGAAAGGAAAAAAGCAGCAGGGGAAAACCTTTACTGTACCTTCAGTAGCTAGCATAGCATGGACATGCTAACTCTAGTTCATGATGTGCTAACATGCCAATGCTAATGTTAGCTCCACAGGACTTTATGTAGAAACATAACGTTTCAGAAACGTGTGTCTCCTTCCAACCTCTCTGGGTAACAAGTATCACTATTACACAACGTTTAGCTGTGACTAGCTTCAAATCCACTAAAGCAGCCTGAAGATAAAGAGGATCTGAAACGAGTCTCAGGAGCAGAGAGGGTTAGTGGTTGACCCTGGTCAGTGCTGATATACTATGATTGGCCAGTTTGCGTTCAAGGGACTTATCGAAGGGTCAAATAAAATCATGAAGAAATGTCTGGCCACACTGTGTTTATTTGGTAGTATTTTATTATGTTGTTTCTGCAGTGCTGTTTGTGTTATGATATCTCCAAGATATTCTATGCTTTCATTCATTTACATATATTTTAATATTTTTGTTGTCATTCTTGTCTTTTTATTTAATCTCTTTATAAAGCACTTTGGTCAATGTTTGGTTATTAAATGTGCTCTGTAAATAGTCTTGACTTGACTTCTACCTACTTTGATAACCCTGCAAAAGAGAGTGTTTGGCGTAAAATGCAACATGAAAAAAACAAGCGTAGTCTTTCTAGCTCCATTGTTCAGCTTGCTTGCGATGCTTGTAGACTACCAGTCTGGTGTGTTGCAATGTAGAGACCTGCTCTAGATATTTATGTGCTACATGAATATGTAGAAGCCACATTATGTCAGTTTTGACACGATGACAATGGTATAAATACTCGCTAATATCTCTTTGAAACAACTTGTTATGAGGTGACTGTCTCAAGATGTAATTCAGACTTAAATGTTGACATTTACAGCAAGCTACGTTTGTGCAAAGTTAGAAGCAGACCCCTCGTCGTGAAGGGGAAATTATGAGGCGGTGGACATCTTTTTTTCTTTTTGCCCTGTAAAAGATAGCAGAGACATCTTTCAAAAACAGAGCCAATGTTTTGGTGAGAGCAGTCCGGTTTCTCTCTTACTGTTAATGTTATTGAGCCATAGCTTATCCACTCCCCTCATCGCTACACGAGATGATGGGGAATCTGAAACCTCATATAAGTCTCCGCTGAGCTCAACCGGCCTTCGTGGCCTTGCATTACTCTCTCCCTGTTTCGCTCAGAGAAAGCAACTGAGTTCTGTGCGGACGGCTCACATTCTCTCTTTTAAAAGTACAAAACCAGTCCTATCTTACATCCCAGGCAGTCTGAAGCGTGATGTAGGTCTTCTCTGATCATTGCTGCTGGCATGCCTTTTGAGATCCATTGACAGTTTCTTCCTGAAATAGTTTTATCTGATGCCCAAACATGCTCCTGTCACTGATGCTGTATCTAGTGCTGCATGCCTCAACTCTCATGCCCCCCTCCCCCTCCGCATGCTGTAGCTGACTGTAGCTGAAGTGTGTGGTTCAGCTTATGCCTGCCCTCCTGTCAGTCAGCCACACAAAGAGAGACAGCAGGAGGGAAAGAGAGGGAGAGCTGTTCAGCTTTGAGATTACAAATAGATGCCGCAATAATGCACATGTAAAACTCCCAATAATAGGAAGGTTCCTTTGAACTTTGAAATGAATTCAGTGCTACTGTGTAAAACGTACCTTCGTCTAGCTTGAGATCCTCACACTTTTACTGTGACTAATAATTCAACGTTTTGGGAAATATGCTTCTACGATATAAAGTAAAATATCTATCATGTGTGTGCGTTAAGGATGGAATCTGAGTCAGCTGAACCAGGATATTCAGAAATATGGCCACCAACTTCTCTAAAGCTCATCAATCTCCTTTGTTCCTGTACATATACATAAAAAAGCAGTTTGTGGTGTTCACCGACTGTATGTGGCAGCATGTGCTAATGTTGCAGACAGCGATCGGCATCATTACTCGATACGCAATAACCCGGCAACAACAGTATCAAAACCTCTCGGTCAAACGATACCTGCATTTGATCTTTTCATTTGATCAGATCTAGAACAAAATTACTTTGTATGAATTCATTCTTGTCTTTAGGTTTTGCTCGCAGCCAATCAAGTGTCCTTTCGATGTAATGCGTTGTGTGGTTTGCCCGCTACCGCAGCAGCTACAACCATACAGTGTGTGGTTTGGTGAAGTCGTAGTGGTTGCTTTGATGGAGATGCTGATGATCTGATTTGAATGGGTACTGGTATGGGTATCTCTTTAAGGGTCCTACTGGTATCGTCATTTCTAAAACGAAACCCAGCCGCAGCAGCAGATTTTGTCCACCATGGGCCGAATGGGTAAACTGTTGTTGATGAAGAAATGTTGCAGGATGGAACATCATTTTTACACTGTAAGTATACACAAGATAGTTTGTGTTCATTATTGGTGCATTTTTGTTCTGTTTGGAGAGTCAGGCTAACTGTTTCCCCACGATAGTCTTTACCCTAAGCTAGCCTAACCCGCCGTGACCTCAGCTCTGTCCTTTTCGTGAACACTGAGAGTGATGTCAATCTTCTTGTCTCACTCTCAGAAATACAGTGAATGAGCACATTCACTTTAATATATTGAACTATTCCTTTAGAATGATTTGTGTGGCCAAGCCTTCTATGACACTCAAGACTCTCATATGATCAAATTGACGGTTATGATTTCTTGCTAAATTGGAATGTATGTTCACATAGTTGTGTGTGTGTGGATGCAAAATGTGTATAATTATGTATAAGTGGTATCAAATGCGTATACACAGTGTAATTGCAGATTAGTGTGTATGCATATGAGATATGTTGACTGCCTGACCCATGCATAGCAGATTGTGCTTGCATGTGTGTAACTCCAGCACCTTATCAGCAGCAGTATAATTTTCCCGGGCAAGCGTGCACCGCTGTCTCTCAGCTCAGACTCACATCAGTGTGTACAGCAGCTGGAGGGCAGAACCGCTGTGGCATTGATCTCCAAATCCCAGAATTAGGAGAATTTTGCTCTGGCGCAGCATGTCAAAAACAATCCTTGCAACAGGAAACATATCCGAGGCCACACCCTCGAACAAGTCATTAAACCATCCCCGGTGAATTTAAGCTTTCATCGCGGCTTTCTTTGGTGCGAACACCTTTAGGTCTGCAGTGAACAATTGTCTCTATTAGCCAAGGGATGAGAGAGAAGTGTTTGTGGAGCCGTAACAGAGCTGGACTTGTACATTTTCAGGCCCTGTGCATCAATCACACTGGTGTTTGTACTCGTAGTAATAATTGGTGAATTCTGTAATTAAGAGGCATTCCAGAGAAAAGGTGATATGCTACTCCTTGCACATGCAAGGAGATTCACTGGTTGAATGAGGGACTTTACAAGACTGTGTGTGTGTGTGTGTGTGTGTGTGTGTGTGTGTGTGTGTGTGTGTGTGTGTGTTGCGAGAGTTCTCTCGCTTGTCTGTCTCCTGCTTTCCCCCTCTTTGTTGTGTTATCTGTGTCTATTTCAGACACCCTATGTGTGTCTCTTTCTCTTCTGTGTCTCTCTCTCCTTTCTGTCTCTCTCACTGTCCTTGTCTCAACAGAGCATTATACCTCCACACACACACACACACACACACTCACACACACACACACACACACACACACAGCCATGCCAGTTAGCTGTTACTGTTGCTGCTGTGCTGCAGATGCCCCAGTGTGCTGTCATTAGCAGGGAGATCTGGGGCTGCTATAAATTATGCACACGGAATAACAGAAGGCTGAGGATTTCTCCCCTCTCCTGCCTGTGCGTGTATATGTATATATATATATATATATATATATATATATATATATATATATATATATATATATATATATATATATATATACATATATATATATATATATATATAATATATATATATATATATATATTATTGTATATATATATATATATATATGTTTGTGTGTTTGCAGAGAAATTATGTATAGACCATGTTTTTGCTCATTTATGTACTACTGATCAACTTTGCAACTTTGCTTGTCGATGTGTGCGTATTAGCATGCTTTTCTGCACACTCACGACTGCCTAACTCATGTAAATGTCCTTCAAATATGTAGCGTGTATAAGAGAGTGTGTATGGGTGTGTTCTTGCTTGTGAATAATGTATCAACACTCACCTTTTTCCAGCAGTCAGCCTTAGTAGAAAACTCTGACACATGCCTCTTAAAGGGACCAGCCCCAGCGCCACATGGCTCAGTTTGTGAATGAGATAGGTCTTTGTGTAACCCCACTTACATACACACACACACACACACACACATGCAGATGCACTGCACACACCACCCACACACTAATGCGGCTGCCGATGCACACACCCTCCACCCTGCATCAGCAAAGTGTCTGTTTCAGCTCGGATGGATTTGGCCGGTGCTCCCTCTCTTTCTCTGCTCACATTATTGCACAGCAGAATTAGATTAGACATCAAATTCAAAAGTGAGTAATTAGAAATGTTCACGCCAAGAACTTGTCAGTTGGCATTCTAGATAAAGCATTTAAAAAATTGTTTGCTTCTGTTTTGATCAATCTGAGTCGTCCTACTGTTTTCTTGGAAAGCCATTTTAATCTTTGGCATTCTTCTCCTTAAGTAGCCCTGCGGTGCCCGACTGTAAGGGGTTGGCATGCAGTCAGCGAACGTCTGATATTCATGAAGTTGTAAACATTTTCAACTGTCACTCCGGTTAAGGCTTCATGAGTAACAACTGCTCTGTCTCACATCCAATGTGTATTTTAGCAAGGAGTTCACCTAATGCGGCCGTCCCTATGAACACCCATGTGAACACGAGGAATGGTATCACTGAAACAGACAATGAGTGCTCTGCAAATAATTATTGGGCAAGAAAAGGGTTAAAAGACCCCTTTGGTTCTATATCAGGCTATCTTGAGCTCAGAAAGGCGTGGGCTATCTTTATCTCTCTTTGTTGTGGCGATCTTTGATGGTGAGGTGGAGTATCTTCATCTGTCTTCCAGATGTCCTCCTCTGCCTCTCTAGATGTTATCTCTGATCTATTATAGGCTTGTGGTAGATACTGTGTGTACTATATGTTTGGTTTTGCATCGTCGTATCTTTCTGGGTGAGCAACATAGTTTTTGAGAAGTAGTGGATCATGAAATTATATTTCAGCTTCTTTTTTTCACTTGGTTTGGAGAAACTGAAATTCGCTGTTGTTTATTTTGGCAATCATGCTGCAATTCCAACAACTCCCATTTTGTCATACCTATTGGCAAAAAATAAGGAGTTTGTTGCTCCAAGCATGGCTATGAGTCGATCTGGCTCCAACTCTTCCCTGATGCCTCTGAGAAACAGTGAAAAATGCTTTTCAATTGCAATTGATACCCATCCCCAGTCACGTATGGTGTCTTATTAATCAACTGAAAATTACAAAACACAACTTAAAAGTGAGATGCTGTCACTTGAGCTGCAGTAAATGAGCACCCTGTCCAGTGAAAGTTGGACTCACTTGTAATGCATCTTTTGTTGCTCTTGTCTCTTTGGTTTGAACCATCGGAGGCTGATAAAGAAGCACACAGTCATCGTTATACGGAGGTTACATTACAGGGTTTCTGGGAAATTTACTTCAATTATAAAAATAAATAAAACTCTCACTGCTATTTGGTGCTGCCAACATGCAAAGTTGCCAAGTGCAGATTTGATCCTCAATAAACCTTTATCAGTGCAGCACGTTCAATTTAATGGATGTGGAAATGCCGATGGGGATTCAATGTGTAGCAGTGTCAGTCAAACAAAAGGCCAAGAGGCTAGTGAGACTTATTAAGTCTCTATAGCCTCGCAATTTAGTGTCATACTTACTTACATAATGGAGACATTTCTGCCTCAGTAAAATGTAAAGAAAAATGGAAGTTAAACTTAAATATGCAAAAAGCTTTTACCTTCAGGTGAGCCTCATGAACAGCATTTTTCTCGCCTTACTGTTCATGCAGTCAACAGTCTGCGAAACAGCCCACACATGCAAAGAACAAAGTCAAAGAAAGTTCAACTGTCTTGTGGCCTAACACTTTATATAGATTAGAAGCTGGCACACATGTACTTATGTACACGTAAATCCTGAAACTACGTTTCAGTCATTTCCTGTTCGAGCTTCTTCAGCAATTCATGGTCTCAAACGCTTGATTTTCTTATGTAAAATGTATTCATCAACCTCAACTCAACAGTTTTTACAATTAGTTCCATATGAATAAGTTTATATCAGAGAAGAGCGCACAACTGTACACACCTACACATTAGCCGAAAGCAGTCTCCCCCTTCTACAAAGATACAACAATAATCTTTAGACTTTCTTAACTTGTGAAGACTGTCAAACATGACTGAAATTATTTAGTAGGCTGTCACTTAGGCTGTCACTCATGTTGTTATTCCAGGGTCTGTAGCTAATGTATAGCTCATTTCTACCCCGAGGTTGTTCCAGGGTCAGGGGGAGTATGAACCAAGAGTAAATTCTGAGCTGTGATGCCTAACAGCACATGTCCCCGGACAGAAAAACTATGGTCTATTACAAAGTAATGCGGAAATCTTAGAACCCAGACAGAATACATCTCTAGAAAAGTGCATTCAGTAGAGTGCAGACCTCCGCTGGGTTAGTCTGCAGCGACCACTACTGTAATGTTTGATGGAATGAATACAAACCACAATTGCTCCCCGTCTAGACCACAAGCTTATCAGACGCATTCTCCATGTCTCATTTAACAGATACCTTCTCATTTTAATCTATGCAGCTCTCTGCGCCTCTCTGTACAGCTAAACTGCAGTTCACTGGGTAACGTTTTATGTTGATTGTTTAACGCTTCCTCTGAACACAAATTGTCTGTTCATGGAACTAAACACACAGCAGGCCTGTTGTCCCTGTTAGCTGTTAGCTCTGTTAGCTCTGTTAGCTCAGTTAGCTCTGTCAGCTCTGTTAGCTCTGTCAGCTCTGTTAGCTCTGTTAGCTCTGTCAGCTCTGTTAGCTCTGTTAGCTCAGTTAGCTCTGTCAGCTGTGTTAGCTCTGTCAGCTGTGTTAGCTCTGTTAGCTCTGTCAGCTCTGT